>NC_052507.1:65423715-65478797 GCF_014356525.2 Nilaparvata lugens | reverse complement strand
CAATTTCTGTTTATATCCTATTATATTAAGCAAGCAATTCCTTTATGTCTGTTTATATTTTTATATCTGGTTATCTGGCGATTTATGTTCAACGGATCTCGAAAACGGCTCTAACGTTTCTCACGAAATTTGAAAGAGAGTAGGTCTATGATATGAAAATTCCATTTCACTAGGTCTCAACCCTGGGATAACTCACTAAAGGACATTAAAAGGATAAATACGTCCTTGGGAGAACAGCTGGAAATGTTGTCGTCTGTTGATGATGGATGTGAGTGAACGAGTGCATGTGTGTGGAACTGAGACAAAATTATGACTCAGCTGTTGATCATTCAATCAGTGCCGGTTGTACAAGAGCCGGTTAAATTTTAATCCCGATTAATTCCAGTAGAACCAATCCTGATAAGCTATATTTTTGAAATGGTTTTCTCTGATTAGAATTAGAATTTAACATGCTTTTGTGAGAGACATTTTGCATTCCTCTGGGAATTAATCTCAATCCACTGTGATTAGATAGAATCTTTCTGTATGAACTATAAAAATATATTACAATTTCTTCTTTTGTAACAAATTTTAAATGCTTTTGTACTCCAGAGCGGAGCTCGGTGCCCCGATATTGCTAATTAATTTAGATAACTTTAGGTTCAATAACTCAAAAATAAAACACTTCAAGTATGAAATGGGAAGAAAAAGTTGAATGTGAAACTTAGACCGTGAATCACTGATATGTGGCAAAATTATGATAAACTCTCATATCTTCCAGAATTTATGGAAGATCCAGAGCTTCTACACACATTATTCCCTAAATAATACATGTTGTACTTAGGCACATGCCGTGTATATCTCACTAAACCCAACTCGCTGCTCATTTATCTCTGACAGATTATGATATAATTTATTTCCACCGAATAACGTCAACGCAGTGGCTCTCTTCTATGTACTCTGACCAACATTATAAAGTATTGGGATGATCATCTCCTTCCGAATAAAAAGTGAGAAATAAATTCGAATTCAAATAGCTCGATTTTCGTCTGTGAAAGAAAGTCTCATCAATCAATTTCCGAATTATCCAATTCTCATTTCAGTTCTCAATTTTAAAATTCTAGTTACAAAAACTATTTGGAGCTATTTTATATTCAGAAATTATTCAGACAGCATTAGTGCTCTCATCATCTATTGAGTCTATTGGATGAATAAGAGATAGCGATTTCTGAAAATCAATGTGAGATTGATTGATAACATTCGTTGAATCAAATTGAGACTTAAGAGCTTCAACTTTTTCAGGTTTTTGATCGTTCAAAATGTGAGCAGTCAAAGTAAGTTCCTTAGAATTATGGTTGGATCATCGACGAATTTAGAGATGAACATATTTATATCATTCTATCTCCCCTTTGGAAATTCTGAATAACTCAAGTTTTTAATAACGATACAAGGTCTTCAATAGAGGTTCTATCACATCCGTCTTAAGATAATTTATCGATTCATCATGTTTGTTTAGATTGATTTTCTGATTAATATCGGCGAGATTCCATTGAGCCGTAAATTGTGAGTCACATCTATACTCCTTCATTTACTCCTTTCCTCATCAAACTCCTTTATTTTGAAATGAATACTTGTGCGTCTCTAGTCTCGGCCAATGACAGTCAAGCTCAACCTTCATTGGTCAACAGCTAATGTCCAACCGCAGGGCTGCTGCTGCTGTAATTACTATAGTCGTAGCCACCTCTAATTGACCGAGCGAAGTGAGGTCTAAGATTCAGGTCGACGGTTTGGCATTTCTCTTAATGTTTAAATGTTTATATGTTGCGCATTTACGGCGAGACGCGGTAATAGATTTTCATGAAATTTGACAGGTATGTTCCTTTTATAATTGCGCGTCGACGTATTTACAAGGTTTTTTGAAATTTTGAATTTCAAGGATAATATAAAAGAAAAAAGGAGCCTCCTTCATACGCCAATATTGGAGTAAAAATCGATCTATAGAATTATTCATCATTAATCAGCTGACAAGTGATTACACAGATGTGTGGAGAAGCCAGTCTATTACTGTATTTCCATAAGATCTATAGTTTCAATCAGGTACTTGTGGATGAGAATACTGCGTGAGGTCTACTGTTCACAGAACTACTAGTAAGGTTACCTTTTTTCTCTCTCTATCATTTTGATGATGTACTCATTCTAGTTCAACCACTCAAATTTCAGTTTATGTGGTAAAATCGGATATGATTAGAACGATTGACATGCTGAGATTCACTTTTCTAATACAAATACTTTCCTAACGTCAAGACTAACTCTTAAATGACTAACTCTAGATTTGAATGCAAGATTCCATCATTTGATACATTATATAATCTAATGAGTCGTTTCAATTCAATAAATAAGTTATGAAGAAATCATTGGATGAAATAGTGTGAGTTTTATACTTTTTATACAGATTGATTCACGCGTGTGTCTTTTACGCTATCTATAGCACTCTAATCTGCATGAAGACTTGAATGTTAATTGACCGAGCGAAGTGAGGTTTAAGATTCAAGTCGACGGTTTGGCATTTCTCTTAATGTTTAAATGTTTATATGTTGCGCATTTACGGCGAAACGCGGTAATAGATTCTCATGAAATTTGACAGGTATGTTCCTTTTTTAATTGCGCGTCGACGTATATACAAGGCTTTTGGAAATTTTGCATTTCAAGGATAATATAAAAGAAAAAAGGAGCCTCCTTCATACGCCAATATTAGAGTAAAAATCAGCAAAAGAATTATTCATCATAAATCAGCTGACAAGTGATTACACAGATGTGTGGAGAAGCCAGTCTATTGCTGTATTTCCATAAGGTCCATAGTTTCAATCAGGTACTTGTGGATGAGAATACTGCGTGAGGTCTATTGTTCACAGAACTACTAGTAAGGTTACCTTTTTTTCTCTCTCTATCATTTTGATGATGTACTTATTGTATGAATCAATCAATAAAGAATGTCAAAAGTTGAGAGCGACAATTCAATTATGCTGTGCTGAATGTAAATAGCCTACAGTGAGGAAGTGATAGCCAGTGGTGTGAAATGTTTGTTATGAGCGGTGTGAGGCAGATTCAATACTAATCCTTGCATTCGGAATTATAAAGAATGGATGATCAAAGGACATCTCATATTATAAGCTATTGACGACATGGCAGAGGCAGAGCTGCAAGGCTCTTCCCTATCAGCTTATCACTAAAGACTGATAGACATCTCTATGCTGTTCGATGATATAGGTCATGTTTATAGATGTTGGCCTATTTCAAGCTTATCAGTCTCTAGCTATTTATAACAGCGTCAGCATGTTGTTTTGTTTATCGCATCACAGATAATATGTAACTTTAACGATATTATTTATGTGCTAGCTATTTTTAAATCAATCTCTATTGATATCATTTGACATTGAAAGGAAAATCCAAATCGAAGATGGATCTTTTCATGTTTTTTCGAATCTCATTTTAGATATCTCATGAATTGAATAAACCTCACCACGCCGTCAAACAGAAAATTCATTCTATTATTTTCCAAATAGATTCTAAACTATGAGTAGCTTCTATATACGAGAGACAGTATTATATTTGGCTGGGGTTGGACCAAACGAGCCTTCTGTAAAAATATTTTAAGTTCATTCTGATCAGATCACGTACTAACATGTAGACAAGGTGAAGGAACACATTGTTCCCTTACATTATTTCTCTCTGGAGGAACACTTAGGATAGATATGGACTCATAAGATATGGGAGTATAGTGATATAGTGTGCTTATACTACGAATAGATAGACTGTTCCTAGTACCAGTTAAAATTTGACTCAGTTTCAAAATAAAGTGATACCTGTATACATTTAGTTTTCAATCAATCTTTATGGAGAATAGGGTGAATAAAATTTATATATCCTTTTCAATACACTAAATGCAATAATGATAATAATAATTTTATATATTTTTAAACGCAAGTTTTCTTTATTTACTAATATCCGTCACAATTACCAAACAAGAAATGCTCTGAACACAGGTATCATCACTCCTAGACTGTTTAAAACATTCACAACTACATCCTCGCATTATAAAATCAATATGCTTTTCCCTAAGCTACCAGAATTTATAAAAAATCCCGAAAATAATAAAATAAGCCATCTCAAGCAATTAGTCAACAAATGGATACGGTACTTAGTGTGAATCGTGAGGAAATGGAGAATTATATAGTATCAATTTATTCTGATCGATAGTGGTCGAGTAGTGTGATAAGATCGCAAGTATACAATAATATTAAAAATTAATATAGAATACGAATAAAAATGGAAATAAAACATATGAATAGGGAAGTTCAAATGAATCTATACGAAATTTAATGTGTGTTGTGTGTTGTGTGTTGTACTGTGTGTTGAGGGATTTTGAGTGTGTTTGGAATGTCTCTTTTAGGTTTTCTTTCTTGTTTTATCCTAATACCATTATCATTTTACGTTTGTAAGTAATATATCTTGTAATTAATCATTATTATTGCTCTGTTTCTTTTATGTTGGTAATATGTTGGTGCTTATTATTGGTTGAAATTGTTTCGTTTTTCAATTGAATTGTATCATTGTCATATCTATCATTGTATATTTAAGTATTATGGAATTGTAGAGAACTCGTGCTTTGCCCAGATGAGGAACCTTCTTCAAGTTTTGTATACCGTATTTATATTGTGTATTGTTTGTACTTTCAAAGAAGAAGAATAAAGATAATTTCAATTTCAATGGATAAACAATATTAATCATGAACATTATGATGACTTCTAGAATCAAAGGGTTTTATAGAGAGGTAGGCTAGTTTTAGAAAGTAATGTATTTGGAGAAACTTAGTTCGATATCTTTGCGCCTGCTCAGCAGGAGAGAGAGAGAGTTGAGATTGTAAAGATGCTTGAAATATCAAATTGACTATTAACACCAAAAATGTTATAATTGTTATAGGTCAAGGTTAAATATGTTGGGTATGAGAGCGAAAACTGTGATAAACGTTTTGATGATGAATCCGAGAAATTTTTCTCAAGGCTAGGACATTTTTTGAATGAAAACCATTAAATGGTTTATCAATAAAACCACTTATTTATTGAAACAATTTGAGATAAAAGTTTTGGTTGTTACAACATTAACAATCTTTAGTAAACTGAAAACTTAAACATTAAGTAGCAAATAGCATGGCTGAAGTACTGAAGCACTACGATTGGCCATTACTGTTGACTAAGACTGAGCTCTGCTGTCATTGGCGGAGACAAGACACGCCCAAGCATCCACAATATGCTCTTGAGAAGCGTTGAACAACAAAAAATGAAGATAAACTTAGTACCTATCTTACAAAACTGAATAGATAATATGGTCTTACATGAATGAAATTTGAACATCACCATCAAAGAATCAATTACATTGTGATTGAATTTCCAATTATTAAAGAGTTGGTATACTATTACAATAGCCATGCCCTCCATAATTAAAAAATTGACATCCCACCAATGAAGATTGATCATTTGTATTGACCGCATGACCGGTGTACCTGAGTATCGAGTAACATAGGTTTCTATTGTGATGGAACTATTATGTCATGTTTGTTGAACATCATGATGAATAGAACATATACTCATATAATGTAGTACAACAGAAAAAACAAAACATTGAAGACAAGTTAGTTTTCCTGATACCTTTTTCACCTTCTCAAGGATTGAAGGTTTTCCTAGTACATGGAAATTTTTGTTAATCTCTGTATCAAACTTGTTTGTGTGTGTAAAAATAAATTGAATTGAAGATTCGACTATAACTCTGCTTCCTTCAAAATCTATTTGTTACATACATTTTTATAATTAATCAGGATAAGGCTGTTTGAATGAAAATTCAAGAATCTATAACTATTATTGAATGAGGAATATTGATTGAAAAATAGTAGTATTGGATTCTCACAATTATCTATCTAAAAACGTCTATCTAAAAACTTGTAGTACGGTAACAGAAATTTAACTATTTCTCAAACTATTCAGTCGACATAGTTCAAAAGTTCTTTCCATCACTATCAATTCTCAATAACAAAGTTCAACCGTTGCATTTTTTCACATTTAAATAGACTGTTGCTCAACCTCGATAATAGCATCCTAGTTATTCGTTATCATAGGCATGGATTGTTGCATAGTTGAACTCTATAGAAACTATTTCTCAATGACAGATTGCATGGCCAAACTTCTTAATAATAGGCCTATTTCCAATCCAATTCAAATCAATTATATTCCAATGTTCGAGGTTGAGTGGTAGACAGGAATTGAAAGTTCTAACTCCGCCAAATAAATAATTTTTCATTTCATTTCAATGTTTATCACCACAACTTATATGTATGTTATTTGAATCAACGTCGAAGACACAAAAAGAGAGAGTAATATTAGTAGTACATTGGTGTCTCTTTTGACTTTCAATTCACCATGCCTGAATAGATTCTACTACAACTTTTATAGAATGTTATGAGATCTTTAAATTGAGGACTCTCATCTAATTCATTAGACATCATATTCTTCAAAGTATCATTAAGTAAAAAGCAACATTCCCAATGCACAGGAACAGTTCTCATCTAAAACGACAGCACATCGATTCTTTTCACTTTGAAAATACTTTCACACAATATTTTGCTAGAACATGTAGAATAATATTGATAGTCCTGGAAATGCTCTTTCCACTGAATATCATCCATTGGAAATCGGATGGATAATGAGGCTCTTCATTGAGTAGAGATAATTTAATAGTAATCAACACAATCTATTATTATTCAAATTATTCTACACATGACTTTCAGTAAGGAGGCTTGAAAATTGTCACCTTTTGATTCTCGATTTGAAATTGAAATTTCGATAATTTCTTCTTATTAGTGCAACTGATTTCTACGATCTTGCATTGTCTCAATTCAAATACATTCTATTTGTGATATTTTCAATGGATCAACCGAATAATAGACATTTTTCTCATCTTTTTAACATAAATAGAATAATTTGAGATATAGGCCTACCGGTAATCATGTTTACGTTATCCGTAATATACCAGTAATCTGTAGCCTCTATGAAAATCTATAGGTGGCCTACTGGATTGATTGATCTTTCTATGGAAATCTCGGGAACAGCTAACACAATATTCATTTTCTTATTGATAAAGCACACTGAAGAAGTAGATTATTATAATCAGAATAAATTTATACTAGAATCACCATAAGTAATGATAGCTCTTATTCCTTCAAATGATAATTTGTATCAAATAAATTTGTATTTGAATCACCATCACTATATTTGCATCTTGTTTCTTTAGATGATATGTATTGTATTGAATGTATATGTATTGTATTGTATATGTATATGTATTGTATTGTATTATGTATGGATTTGTATTGAATAAATTTGAAGGGAAATCACCTCGCTAATCACATTCAATTTCTTATAATACAATAATAATACCAGATGAATTATAATAATACTTGACTCACCTGTTGAAGAAGGCAATCCCACTTCACAAACTAAAACTGATTCAACAATATTTGCGGTATAATTGGGACAACCAACTCATACGTCAAGAGTCAAGCACTCTTACAGACTGACTATTCACAGCTGATGATGGTAGTAGGCCTCTCTATGCTGAGGCCACCGTACTGGACTTTGATAAATAATGACGAAATATACTGATAACAGGCAAGATCTGCCACTACACAAACCCAGGGTTCTCGCTGTTCACATTACAGTACTGTTATATAACGACAAATCTATCGCGTATTATTCACACATCATTACTACCAAAAACAGTTCTCCCAGAAACAGAAGCTGAAACACTTATTGAAACTACTCGAAAGTACTTGAAAAGTATTATTTCTACTTTGATAAAAATTGTCATTCAATGTCAATGGAGTTGTCCTAACGGCACATTTTTATCCAAACAACAAAGTTCTTCCATTTAATAGAGATTGTTCTAGTTTTTATCGA
Source organism: Nilaparvata lugens (assembly GCF_014356525.2). NCBI lineage: Eukaryota > Metazoa > Arthropoda > Insecta > Hemiptera > Delphacidae > Nilaparvata > Nilaparvata lugens. Next base: position 65,470,812 of record NC_052507.1, on the reverse strand, counting down.
ATTCGAATGTATTTTCTTGTGTGATGATGAGAAAATTTTGAGTATTCATGTATTTTTTCAAATGTGAATATATCCAATTCCCGTTTCTCGATACGATAGACTACGTTTGAATTCTTCATAACAAAAATTATCATTAGATAATCTAATTTTCAGATGGAATTAAATAGAGAATGCATTTATTCAAATTCTAATTATTATTATTTAACGAAAGTCCTAAATAAATGCTGTAAATCACCCCGAAGACTTCTGCTACTGCAGACATTGACAACAGGGTTAACAGCTAGATGGAAATTCGATGAGAACTATTATCAAAAACTATTTTGGATAGTAGTTCTCATTGAATTTCCATCTAGCTGTTAACCCTGTTGTCAATGTCTGCAGTAGCAGAAGTCTTCGGGGTGATTTACAGCATTTACTTAGGATTTTCGTTAAATAATAATTATATAATCTAATTTTATAATCTGAAATCAAAATTACCATTTGAAGAAAACTTGAAAAAATATTTTTTGTGCTTGATGTATGGAATATTATGAATCCATACAGTCTCAGAATGAATTTCTCCCACTAGGTATTAATTAATCAAACTCGAGTGATGTATCAAATTGAACAGTTCAGTAATGAAACAGCATTCCTAAAGCGGCGAAATTAATTCTCAACAAAGTGTAGGTACCTCTTGAATGCATTCCAGAATCGCTGATCAATAATGAGTGCAGATTAATTAGCAGTTATGTACTTTACAATCTTGCAGCATTTCAACTTTGGATGGAATTTGAAGTTTGTAGCTTCAGGCATCTGAAGCGATGTTTCATCCACTTTATTCGATATAAACGTTGATTGCAATTCATTATCTGTGGCTTTAGAAATAATGAGAATTGATCATCATTCGTAATTCCATCAGGAACTTATCACATTAATTACTCTTGAAGAATTCGACGTGGGATATTCGAAATTCGCACAATAATTGAGAGAAATTTTCACTGTTTATCATGATTGAAATATCGATTAACATATTCCATTCCTGGGAATGTGTTGAAGCATTAGATTACCGCATTTCAGGATGAGCATAATGGGTTGTCCATTGATTAGAAATTCTATTCCCAACCCTAAAAAACATTAAATAATTTCGAACGGAGTATCTGATATTAGAGAAGGATTTCAGGATATTGATAAGATAAAGAATAAGGCTTCCGCGGCTAAGGATTATGTTATAGTACTGTAGTTTTAGAGTATAGAGTTTAGGCTACATGTACGGTATGTGAATTTCTTGAAAATTATTCATTCAGGAGCACCTGATCATTCATACCACTGATTATTTATTTTCAATGAGAAATTAATGTGAATTAATTTTAATTTATTCTGGTGAATAGTAATATTTTTTTAATAATATTAATATCTTATCTTAGAATAGCAAGATCACTTACCAAAATAGTCCTAGACCGAAGATAAGTTCTTGAAACAGAAGTTCATGAACTTGAATTGAAAAACTAGGAACTAATGTACTGGAGTACGATTGAAGGTATAATGAACTAGGATTACTGAACTGGAATACCAGTAAGGTGCAATGAAGTATTATTTCCTCTCAGTTATTAATAGATTCTGCTGTTCAAATGAATGGAAAATTACAGGAGTATAGGAAGGCACTCCTTCTATTGGAAAGTTACAAAGGAAGATTTACAAACATTGATATTCCATGAATGGGTTACTCATTATTATGTGAGTTTAGATTCTACATGGATAACAAGAGTATAACATTACCGATAATCTATTATTAGACTTCAACTGGAAACGATACCATATCTGCGAGTATCTGAATTCTCGTACTTGGATTGTTATGAATATTAGTACCGTTTATCGGTTCAATTTTGACAAAACCTCTCTCCCACTCACTCTCTCATTCTCTCTCCCTATACTTTGCACAACGAATTATCATTCGTTTTTTAAAAGAATTCAAATGCAATATATTTTTCAACTCATATTAATACACTATATTTCTTTAGGTTGTTTTCAGCTATTATAGGGAGGTCTACGTAATAATGACAATGGAGAGAGGTAGGAGAAAAACGTTGCCGATCCTCTGTCTTGCCAATACCTTCTATAAAGGTAGCTGATACAGGTTTATTGATGTAGTATTGACTGTTCATTCTCGTTCTAAATAATCAATTTTATGCTATTAAGCAAGAAATTACCTTTTTCAATAATTAAAAAAAGTGAATTTCTCAGAATTTACTTTTTTCAAAATTCAAATAAATGAATTCTCATGATTAAGATGTAATATTTTTAAAATTAATTATTAGTTCTACATTTTAAAAGACGATCTGGCAACAGAGCAAAGCGAGAAAGAGATAGCGCTATCTGCTAATGTTGAATGAAAGACAAGGATAGCAATACCATTGCCAATCAAACACTGCCATTATAACGTGGACCTCACTATAGTTTCCGTAATCAAGAGTTGAGTGAAAGAATGAGAAATTGTTTTGTTAGAAGCGATGACTAAAAACTCACAGGCCTCAAAAGTTGAATTCCATTAAGAATAATTGTTCTTAAGCTACAAATAATTTTGATGACTGGACTCAAATTTTATCATCATTTGACATTCATCATCACAGACATTTATCATCATTATGTAAACGAGGTTTGCAAAAGATACCTTTCAGAAACACTTTTAGGACATCCACATCATAGACATGAAAATAAGGTCCTTCAATAAAGTACCCTCACACTGAATTCGAACGGAGCCTTGAATTTATCAGCTAATAAAAGGTGTAATTAGCTGAAATAAGTCAAAAATTTTGCAGATAAAGTGAAAAATTCAAGTATTGTTCATTGTGTTAAGATGAGTTCTCGTTTATACGTTACGAGTCGACGACTAGTCGCGCAAATAATCAGAATAGGAACTATTGAAAACTATGAATCGTACCATAGAATAAAACAATCTGCAGTATCTCTGATCGTACCTACTCATTAAGTTGATATCGAATCATCGAACTTCATCCCATTAAAAATTATCCTATACTATTAAACGAGCAACTTCTGTTTTCATGTTTAGATGTTTATATGTTTGTATTTCACCGGATCTCGAAAACGGCTCTAACGATTCTCAGGAAATTCAGAACATAGTAGGTTTATAATATAAAGATTCGATTGAACTAGGTCTCATCCCTTGGAAAACTCACTGAAGGACATTAAAAGGATAATTATCAATCATCCTTGGAAAAACAGCTGATAATAATTATTTCGTCGTCTGTTGGTGATAGAAGTGAGTGAGCGAGTTCATGTGTGGTGGACTGTGTCAAAATTATGACTCAGCTGTTAAATTGTTGTAATCATTCAATCAGGTACTTAGTGCCGGTTGCAAAAAAGCCGGGTTATTTTCAATCCTGATTAATTCCAGTAGATTCATCTTCTTGAAATGGTCTTCTCTGATTTGGTTCACGTGAAGTTAATCTGGATTAAAATCTAACCGGCTTTTGTGCAACTGGGCCTTTGTGAGGAAAATTTTTGCCTTCCCTCTGGGAATTAATCTCAATTTTCTGTGATTAGATAGAACATTTCTGTAAGAATGTTATTATAATTTCTTCTCTCGTAATACATTTTTATTCTTTTGTACTCCAGAGCGAAGCTCGGCCCCGATATTTATTATAATACTCAATGGTTGGTGTTTTTGTGATACGTGAAATTTCTTCACCCAGTTTCGAATAATTGCTATTTTGACTAGTTTTAGTCGTAGACGACTGAGGAGCCGCATAAACAAAAACTCTCTTTTTTGTTGTAAAAATTAAAAAATTTAATTGAAAAAACAAAGTTCACTTCAAATTGAACTTCCTTTTTTAAAGTCCAATTCAAATTAAACTTCCCATGAAATTTTCGACAGATTTTTTAGTACTATCACAAGCGATTGTCAGAGTTGTCAGTTGGAATTGACAGTCGAATTGTAGAAAAGACTTTTCGGAAGTCAGAGTTGAACGTGACCGAAATTTGAGAATTTAGCAGGAAGCCGACGGTGGCTTGAATTCCTTTTGTCAAGACTTCCCAGGAGGCTTCTCTACAGATTCTGCTGCTGCTACTACTTCTGCTGCTTCTATTGCTGCTGCTATTTGCTGCTATATTTTCTGCTACTGTTTTATTTGCTGCTACTGCTTCTATTACTGCTATTGCTTTACGTCTATCTACTCTGATAAATCACCAACTACAAAAAACCCACAACAGTTACACAAACCGCCCCACATCATTCTCATAAAACAGAGTGACAAAAATTTTTCATCATCAAGCTGCAGTGTGAAATGACTCGATGATTTATTGCCGGGCCCTCAATTAGACAAGTTAAAAGTTCATATTGCAAATTATTCTGTCACTAGAAACTTGCACCCAGACAAAAGCTGAATGCCAGACTCTGTAAACTGATCGTTAATTTGATAAATGTTGTTCTTAAAAGTTGGGACGCAGTTCACATAATTCTAACTGCTCTTAAGTGAGAAATGAACTTGTTTCAAACTTTCCAATAGAAGAACAGTTTCACAGGAATCTCTCTCGCTCTCTTTTTACTTGAATGATTTGAACAAGAGTGAGTAGTAGTACACTACATTTCTCGTATTTTAACTAAACAATTGAATTGTTATTTTAACTGGAAATGAATACTCCTCTGTAGATGATGGAGTCACATAAAGAGTATAATTGAGTCAAGAACAAAGTGGTGCAGACAATGTTATATCTCAACTCAATAATACTTTCCTACTACCAAATTACTAAATTTCCTAATTCATTCATTCTTCTTCTTCGCCCTACTACCGTACTCTACTCAAATCTATTCAATTTATCCAATCAGTATCAACTCTCTTACTATCACTCATTGACTCTACGGCCCTTGAAGAGCCTTGGCCTCCTCCACAAGCCTCCCATGAATGTCTGTCCTGTGCTTGCTGTCTCCATCTTCTTACACCCAAGGATTGAAGGTCTGCCTCCAAGTCGTCCAACCATCTCTAGCGTGGTCGGCCTCGTTTTCTTTGTGCCCCTGGTTGCTGAATCACCTCTCTTTAAGGATCCAAAGCAAAATACAGCATATTTTTAATGATAGAAACTTGTAATAACTACCATAGACTGAATAGTTGTAGTCTACCATAGTCAGAACAATAGGAAAATTGTTTCAATATTTGTTTTGTATATTATTGTTTAATATTATTAAATAAATATTGTAGAACTTGTTTAATATTGTTTTGTATATTAAACCGTTTTATATTGTTTTGTATATTATTATATAATATTGTTTCAATATTTAAATTGTTTCAACTATTGTCTCAATAGTTTCTACCATAGTCTTGAACCGATACGACAATTATTGTAAATATTCATTTTTCAATGAGCAAGATAACAATAACAAATACTAGTAGTTTTGTGAACAGTAGACCTCAAGCAGTATTCTCATTCTCAAGTACCTGATTTCACCTGTTTTAAATGTTAACAAACTCAGTTCACGTTTGAATTTGTATTCCATATGATATAATTCATCCAGTTCCGTGATAATCTTTCTATATGATGAAAATTAATTTTTTACACTCAAAAATATTATAATTTCATCAGCATTATTTAGCTAATTTGATTATTTCTGATCACCTATTAAATTAGTTTTTTCGAATGTGAGAATATTGATACTGATGGGCACTCATAATAATACCATGACTGCAAAACAAATTATTGAAACCAAAGACCTTGAAAATGCATACCTCTCCAAGGTCTTTGATTGAAACTATAGACCTTATAGAAATACAGAAATATACTGGCTTCTTCAGACATCTGTGTAATCTACTCTTCAGAGAAGATGATATATATAGTGATATCGGAGTATGGAGGAGTTCCTTTTTCCTTTCATATTATCCTTTAAATGCAAAATTTTAAAAAAAACCTTGTGTATACATCGACGCGCAGTTGAAAAATGAATATTTCTGCCGAATCACATGGAATTCTATCAACGCGTTTGGCCGCAATCGCTTACATACAGACAGACAAAGCAAATCCGAGTTGAAACATAGACCTCACTACGTTCGGTCAATAAGAAGTTCATCATTGGTACCAAAACAAACTAGGTAATCTAGGTAATTATTATTAAGCAAAAATACAATGTATTATCGATGATTAGCATTTGAATAAATGCGATTTCTATCTGTAAACTAGGTATAACCGATAAAGATAATTCTTCATCTGAAATAAAATAATTTATATTATAATATAAAATCTATTTATATTTACAATATAACGAATTCACTAATAAAGAACTATGGAGTATTTTACTCTTTTACTGATAAAGAATTTTTTACACTTCATTTCCAGTGACAAATGTAGTTTTTAACTTGTTTATTATTTTTTATCAAATGCGTATTTTCCCAAGCAAATAATAGTTGTAGAAAATGTATGTAATGAGGCATGAAAAAATCACAAATACTGTAGTCTATTTGTGATAAATTTCACAAGTTGAGGAGAGATATGTTTTAGTAAATTATTGATGTGAACATAATGCATTGTGATCATTAAGCCATGTCATCCTCCGTTGTTTACATGTTGAGTAGGAGAGAGACGGATGAAAAATCTCGATGAGTGTCAGGTAATCCCTTTTGACAGAGCCATAGGTCCGTCCATGCGCGTGACTGATGGTCTGTTTTTGAGCCGTACAATCTCATCCAAATACCCCATTTGTGTTACAAATCCTCGCCGACTCAGTTGCCGCAAATTGTTGCTTCAGTTCTGGCCAGAATTGTTAACCGTGATATGTATAATCCACTCACGTCCACTATATATATGTATCCACGCATGTCCTCCCTGGACGGTGCTAAACCAACGCGGGACTATCGAAAGATCTCCCGGTTTAAAAACATGTATATAACTCAAATTGGAAAATCCTGCCGGGGCTTAACCCGTTGGACCATTATTATGAAAAATGATATTCGCCTACAGGCCTACTGAGCACAGTTGTGATAAATTAATAATCGTACTTGGTCAAACATACAGTTTCATTGTAGAATCTGTTTTGAGAATTCATAATTCTCATTGGGTTTGCATTTAAGTATTTGGAGTAGGATACATTTCAATCAAATACTTTCAACTTATAGGTATTCTTTCATTTCTAATCATTCAAGAATAAGCATTTACTTACTGTCATATAGGCGGAACGTTGAGGTACCATCCAATCTCATTGAGGCCCGGTTGCACAAAAGGCTGTTAAAACCGTAATCAAATTAATATACCACGAGAACCTATCAGAGAAGCCTTCTTCTAGAAAAAACATTCTCTGTTAGGTTCTCGTGGCATTTAATAATGATTGAAATTTAACAGGCTTTTGTGCAACCGGTCAAGTAATTTTGTAATTCAAATTCTACAAAACAGAATAAAGATGAAAAAATGATATATTTGTCACATTCTAATTAAATCTTATTGACAAGCTGGTAATTATTGAAGATCTCTCACATTTCCACCCATGATCAAGTGGTTTCTAATGGAATTGAGAGTTATTCCAAATTTTTAATCAATTACCAAGTTGAAGTTGGAATACAAGAAGAAATAATAATAAAGTTCAATTCAATTCAAAGTAGCCATTATAGATGAATACATCCATGATAATAAAGTAGCCATCGGTACTCTATAACGATCTATTCATAATTACAGTCCGTCATCTATTGAATGTTATAAACAATTCATACTGTTTTCATTCCTCTACCTCCTCCCCACCCCAAAAAAATGTTCGGTGCAACCTCAAATGTACTAGCGGGTCACACTACACTATTGTTCAACCTTTTCATCCAGAAATGGTCCTACTTGGTTAGGTTATAGACCGGCTGATCTTTACAAAATGATTTCCAATTTCATTGAAAATCTAGTAGAGGATGGAAGAGATAAGAAAGGGCATCTGAGTTCGTAGTCTCCCAAGCGAATTGAGATCATAGAGAGGAGGAGGAGGGGGCCTGGGTACCTACCTACCTTGTCTCTTATCTTGAGCACATTTGGGAGTTGTGGTTATCTTTTATATTTAAGCAACTGACGCTTGTAGGTCAAGTAAGGCTTTTCCCTGAAGTCACTTTGTACAGTTTTGAATCGTATTCCTACAAAATCCCTACTCAATACTATCTCGAAATTTATATATCTGGTGCATAGATGAATACATCCATGATGATAAAATAGCCATTGATACTCTATAACGATTTATAATATAAATATAATATATTATTATTATTACAGATTCTACCCCTAATTCCTACTCCAATTTGCTTCTGCATGATTCATTCTTTCATACTAATGTGTCATCTCTCTCATGGATAGGCTACTATTAAATATCAAATTTGAATTAAATATCGAACAGAATTGAGTTGAATAATATCCAATAAGCTGATTCTCACGTGAAAAAATTAATAGTGTTATTACCAAAACGAATATTATAAGTTGAATACGATTATCTTGCATAACCAGGAGATTTATTCTCTATTTTTCAATAGACATGATGTGATTCAAACGAGATTTTCCATAATATGTTTCTTCCTACAACACACAGAGGGAGAATGATATAGAAATATAATAAGCAGAAGATCTCTTTTAAATAATTTTCAATTTTCCTAAATATCCAATAGAAAATATCAGTTGCATTTAGTCGTATAGTATTGAAATGATATAGGTTAATTACGATTCTTTTGCATAATCAAGAAAGTTTTTCTCTCTATTTTTCAATAGACATGATGTGATTGCAAAACTGTTCGTAGATAGATTAAAATCATTGGTGCGAAATTGCATTTGATGTACAAAAACATCCATCCAATTTGTGATACAGTTGCTGTGAGAAATTTAAAAAATACCAGTTGTCCATGTGTATTATTTTCGATTAACTCGAATACATGGCACAATAGAGCAACGAGAAAACGGCTTTCAATCCATCTATTGAAAACAAAATTCCAATTCACCACACTGAACAGTGTAGACACCTGGGACGCTAATAAATTAGAGCGGATCGCTAAAACCACTTCCCGCCAGCTTATGTGCCTTTGTAAAACAAAATTCGACTTTTTATAAAATGTTTTTTTCTTTCCGCCTATATCCTATATGGGTCGATTCAGTTTAATTATCTAATGCAATACGATTTATAAATCGAATTCATGAATCCTTAATTCAGAAGCAACATACAATTAACAGGTTTTTCAAATCACATTATTTGTATATAAATTTTCCCATCTAAAAAACTCATCTCAGGAACTGAATTTATATTTTATACTAGCCGTCAGGCTCGCTTCGCTCGCCATATCCGTCTAGCCAGGGGGCTCCGCCCCCTGGACCCCCGACTGGGTCGTACAAGAATGAGATCAGCACTCGCTTCGCTCGCCTGCATTTTTCATTTGAGCATTTTTATCATATGTTAGGACAATCCAGTCGGGGGTCCAGACTAAACGGATATGGCGAGCGAAGCGAGCCTGACGGCTAGTAATATAATATTCCCAGGAATAGCTCTGATTGAAGTAGCAGTGCCCAATCAATTTATCCGCGATAAATGCATTTAAATCTTCAACTTGGTGCCAACCTAACAAAGTCAACTCAACTTAATGCCAACCTGACAAAATTATTAATTTAGTTGCCAGTTAACAACTGTTTCGAAGAGGTACTCTATCTAGATTATAGTTCTATAGTAACATATGACATGGAAATTTCAATTATAATTAAGAGATTGGGAGAAGAAGAATATACATGCTAAAAGACGAACTTTAAACCCTTAAAAACAACCCTTAGAGTTAAAATATTGCCAAAAGATTTCTTAGTGCGCCTCTAAAGGGCCAACTGAACATACCTACCAAATTTGAACGTTTTTGGTCCGTTAGATTTTTAGTTCTGCGAGTGAGTGAGTAGTCAGTCAGTGAGTGAGTGAGTGCCATTTCGCTTTTACATATATAGATGAATTTGAACATTTCATTCTACCTTCTCTGGGATTATTGTATTATTTTTATAGAATCAATGAAATCAGGTGCCGAGCAGTGTAGTTATTAATGATCGCGTTAAAGAATTATGAGATTGGAACAGGTAGTAGGAAAGCGGTAACATTGAGCAACGCAATAGAGTGGGTGAAGCCCTAAGATTGGCCATGATCTGTGAACCAGTCTCGGCCAATGACAACACAGCTCAATCTTCATTGGTCAACGGCTAATGCCAATCGAAGGGTTTCGCTCACACTATATTATAATATTATACTGTGGCTCAATGTTTAAGGTTTCAGTTTCCTAGAGATTGATAATGGTGTAACATTCGAAACTACGATCTTAAATTATTTGGTTAAATTAGTGATTTTGACAATATCAAATCATTTCATCCAAAATCTAAAGTCATTTTTTAGTTAACGAGAATAGTACTCTATCTATAATAGTTATAAAATCACTTCACTTATATGGGCTACTTTTGTTCAAATTAATAAAAACAATATAAATCTTGTAGTATACTTTATTATTTATTTATTTATCTGTTGATACAATTATTACAAATCATATGAATATGATCGGGAAAGAACAACAGGCATGGCCCTAAACTATTCTGTTCCCAAATTTTGATAAAGAGTAACATGTCCGAAAATGTAGGTTATGTTCTTACTGTGGGAAGTTAAAGTTTAATTTCTGTCCAAAAATATATAATTATGAGCTACAAATTTTGAATTTAGAATGATTAAAACATCAAATTATAGTCAAATTCAAATATTATGATCAGAACTAATCGTTAAAATATTTAGGGGATTTAGCTAAGTTCTAGACTTTAACTGGCTTTAAACTCTGGAGTCAGAAAATTGGCTTTCTGAGTCAGAGCGTTAACGTAGTTGAGGACTTAAATAGACTCTGGAGTTTAAAGATCATGTTAGACCCTGGGTTTTATAATTTCGCTTTCTGAGTAAAGGGCTTATAAGTCCAGGATTTGAATTAGATTCTCGCCTCTTTCTGAGTCAAGGATTTATCAAAAATCGTCTAGTCCAGGACTTAAAACAGCGTGATTTAAAACCCTTGACTGGTGTAGGGTTTAAATTCAAGTTCTAGACTTAACTGAGCAAACACAATTCAGTTATTGTTTTGGAGTAGATAAAAAGCCAAATAGATATCATGGAATACCTAAATTATTTGGATTAGTCCATCTAAATTCATAATTTATAGTTTTCAAGTTCATTTTGAAATAAAATTGTATCAGAAATATGCATAAGAAACTAACCTCATTTTACAACTGTAACATAACCTAAAAATGTTCAAGCAAAATAATACAAGGATTGCCTTGGAATTTATATTCCAATCTGAATGTTATTAATGTCATATTCAACATATCAATAATAAATTATTAATCAAGTTTTTTCAAAACAAATACGTTTTCAAACTCAAAAGCCTAATGAAATTTTTATTCCAAAATCACTGGTTAGGATCAATGATCAATAATAGCATAACGTAAAATGAAATGTTTATTCATTCACCTTTCAAAGGTTTTGCTTTGAATAAGCCAACAAAGAAATCGGAACGTATTTTTACAATATCTTTATTATAGTTTGGAGAGCATGCTCATTTGAATTGTCCCGCTGTAATCAGCTGTTTCCGTTTTGCTATAATGCCAACAAAACAACAGCAAAATATTGTGAATTTCCCTCACGTTTAATACGTTGAAGTCCTGGACTCAAATAAGTCGAGAACTTGATAGACTCCGGAGTTTAGAAGATAAAATTGTGACTCAGAAAGTCAATTTAGACCCCAGAGCTTATTTCAGTCCTGGACTCTGTAAGTCCAGAACTTATAGATCCCGAGCTCGGAAACCGGCCCTTAAAGTTTTTAATAAAGGGTACTACAAGTTTTTATATTGTTTCTATAGTTATTACTATACAACTGATATAGTTATTTGTGCAACTAGTGCGCAAAGAAATGTTTTCGCACGAGCCTATCGGTAGGCGAGGGTGGAATAATAATAATAATAATAATAATAATAATAATAATAATAATATAATAATAATTTATTTTTGTCAAAGAACAATTACAAAATTGCATTAGACAATGTCAGAGAATTTAAAGAAAAACATTACATTAATAATTTGGGTGGAGACCCACTCAATACAAATTTATACCATCTAGGTAACTCATAAATAAGAAATATAATCTTATACACATATACTAGTAGGTCCTATAATATACAGTATTTTATAAGACAAACATTAATTGAATGAGTTTTCATAAAATTCAGTCAAACTATAAAATGGGTTGTCACTTAGGAATTTGTTTATTGCCTTTCTGAAACTAGGATAAGGTAGATCTCTGACATATGATGGCAAATGATTAAAAAGTCTTATTCCCACATTAAAATGTCTTCTCAAAGTCCTCGATAGCCCTACTTGAGGAATATGTACATTTCTATAGCTCCTCGTATTATGATTGTGCACATTAATATTACAATCAAGGTTTCATTCCTTCAATTTTATATACAAAAGCAACGTATATACAGGGTGTTTCAGAAGTAGTGTCGAGAATTTTAGGGTATTGTACCTGGATGCTAGGAGACTACAAATGTCATATTTGAAGTGTCCAAAACTCAGCGGTTATCCTTATTTGTTTTTTTCACTTAAAAATTTTTATCTCAAGAACGAAATGTTGTATTGATCTGAAATTTGGCATGAATATTTATGCTATAAAGACTCAACTATAAAAAATGAAAAAAACATTTTTCGTTGAAATTTTTCAAAATTGCGGCCATTTTAAATTTTTGATGGCGAATATCTCGAAAACCGTCCATTTTACAGAAAATTTACAAGAGACAAAAAAGTTAGCAAATCTTTTCACGATTCCAATGATACCTAATTTATTAAGATTGGTCGAAGAAGAACAGAGAAATTAATTTTTTTCGTATTGCATGCATGACCACTTTTCACCATTTAAAGATCAATATTAATTTTTTTTATAATTTCATGAAAACCGTTCTTATTACAGAAATATACAAGAATAACTTTCCTCCAAATTTTATTTTACATTGAAAAATATTAATTTCACTCAAATCGGTTCACTGATACTAATGCAGCAATTGCTCAAAATGCCGTCCTTCAACTTGATTACACAGTCTGCACCTTTCAATCATGGACCGTCGAACTGCTATAAAAGCATTTTCATCATCTTGAATGGCACCTGCTGCAGCAACCACTCTTGCCACAAGGTCTTCTTCGTTTTCTACTGGCGTGCTGTAAACAAGGTCTTTCATATGGCCCCAGAAAAAAAATCTAAAGGGTTGAGGTCAGGTGAACGTGCGGGCCACGGTACTGGTCCACCCCGCCCAATCCACCGCTGACGATAGGTCATGTTCAGAAAGTCCGTAACAACATTTCCGAAATGAGCAGGGGCACCATCATGTTGAAACCAAATATTATATCTGTTTGCAAGAGGCACATCTTCCAAAAGTTCTGGTAGTATGTCTCTTAAAAAAGTAATGTACGTGGGAGAAGTCAGACGATTAGGAAGAATGTATGGTCCAATCACGCGATTACCTAAGATACCCGTCCAAACATTCAGCGAAAATCTATGCTGATAACCACGCACTTTGACCTCATGAGGATTGTCTAAGGCCCAGACGTGACTGTTGCGAGAGTTGAAGATTCCTTCTCTTGTAAAGCTGGACTCATCAGTAAATAACACATTTTCTAGAAAATTTGGTTGGATAATGTCTTGCTGAAGAAACCAAAGGGCACAGTTTACTCTTGGCTCATAGTCGCGTTCAACCAATGAGTGAACTTTTTGAAAGCGGAAGGGGTGAAGTCTTTCCTTGTTTAGTACACGCCACACAGAAGAAGCACTTGAATTGATTTGCTTTGCAACTGCTCTCGTACTCGTTCTAGGATTGAAATCTAATTTCTGCAATACTTCCTCTTCAAAAGCAACATTTCGAACTGCTCGAGGCCTACCAGCAATTACCCTGTTCCGTTCAAATGAACCAACTTCTCTCAGCCGATTGTGAGTTCTTGTGAACACCTTGTCGGAAGGGAGACGGCGGTTTGGAAATGCAGCTGCATACATTCTTCTTGCTTCGGTCGCATTGCCAAGAGCTGCTCCATACATGAAGTGAATATCGGTGTACTCCAGCGAACTAAATTCCATTACAATAATTAAATATTTGTGTAGAAGCAACGTAAGAAAATATTGAAACTGGAAATTTAAGATAGAAATAAGACCTAGGAAACGTGAGACTAAGAAATAGGAAGCACTACATCTGGTCTTTACTTTTAATGAAACAACAATACTTTTACAAGACAAACATTATCATCTGAAAACCATTGTAAAATCATCTGTTTGCCCATATGGAGCCATACCGAGTTTCAAAGCTTCATCTTAAATACATCTGGAATTAAAAAATTAATATTGATCTTTAAATGGTGAAAAGTGGTCATGCATGCAGTGCGAAAAAAATTAATTTCCCTGTTATTCTTCGACCAATCTTAATAAATTAGGTATCATTGGAATTGTGAAAAGATTTGCTAACTTTTTTGTCTCTTGTAAATTTTCTGTAAAATGGACGGTTTTCGAGATATTCGCCAACAAAAATTTAAAATGGCCGCCATTTTGAAAAATTTCAACGAAAAAATTTTTTTTCATTTTTTATAGTTGAGTCTTTATAGCATAAATATTCATGCCAAATTTCAGATCAATACAACATTTCGTTCTTGAGATAAAAATTTTTAAGTGAAAAAAACAAAATGGCAGCTATAAGGATAACCGCTGAGTTTTGGACACTTCAAATATGACATTTGTAGTCTCCTAGCATCCAGGTACAATACCCTAAAATTCTCGACACTACTTCTGAAACACCCTGTATATACAAACAAATGACAGTCATGACTCTAGTTTTGACAAATAGCGGTTTGCAGTGAGCTCTCACATTTGAGTTAGTTACTATTCTTATCGCTTTTTTTGCAGAACCAAAACTTCAGACACCCGTGAACAATTTCCCCACAGAATAACACTGTAACTCAAGTGGGAATGAAACAAAGCATAATATACATTTAAAACATAGTTGAATGGAACATGATATTTTAGAGTCTTCAACAAATATATAGACTTTGATAACTTGCTGCACAGTAAATCAATATGATCACTCCAAGTCAGATGGTAATCTATTTGTACTCCTAATAATTTGATTTTTTTTTCAAAATTGTTTGAAAATTTCATGTCTATTATTCAATGTGAATATTGCATTTTGCGTCTTGGATTCATTGAGGAGGAAACCATTTGCTTTGAACCATGAATTAGCCTTGTCTATTATTTGATTAGCAACTCTGTTGAGATTTTGGAAATCTCTGTCAATAGTTAGGAAAGAAGTGTCATCAGCATACATTATGGTTTTAGAAGATGTTAAACACTTGGGTAGATCATTTATCATTACAAGGAACAACAGTGGTCCCAGAACAGAACCTTGTGGTACTCCAAATTTAAGATAAGAAATGGCAGATAGTTTTCCATTGACATCAACTATTTGTGATCTATTCTCCAGATATGACCTAGAAAAATCAAGACACAAACCACGTACTCCAAAGTGACTCAACTTGTGAAGGAGTATTGAGTGATCGACACAATCGAAAGCTTTGCTCAAGTCACAGGCAGTCATCTGAGCAAGGCATTTATTCTCGAATGCTTCTATTATTTGATCGATAATTGTAAGAACTGCCCCTGTTGTGCTTTTACCCACCCTATAACTAAATTGGGAGTCACTTATAAGATTATAACTATCGAAGTAGGTACATATCTGAAGCTTCACAACATGCTCTAAAATTTTTCCGAAATTTGGAACTATGGAGATAGGCCTATAATTTTTTGGTGTAAGTCTGTCTCCATTATTTTTAAACAAAGGTACAAGTCTCGAAATTTTGAGTTGTGTTGGAAAAACTCCTTGTTGTAGACACAAATTTATACAGTGAGTCAATGGAACAATAATAGACTGGATTACACATTCCATAACGTGGTTGGATAAATCGAAAATGTCCCTGCTTCTTGAGTTTTTCATATCCATGACAATCTTATAAACATCAGCACATGACACTTGTGTCCATTTGAATTCTTCATGTGTGGACGTTGGATGCTCCATGAAATCTCTTGCAGTAGCCTGTGGCTGCTCGATGCCATCTTTTGCTTCCTGGACGGATGATGTGTAATACGTGCTGAAAACATCTGGTGAAATCTCAATATTTGTGCGTTTTGATCCTCCACTCCTCACTTTGTTCACCAGAGTCCACGCAGCTTTTGATTTGTTACCCGACTTTTCGATACAGTTATTACAGGCATTAAAACAGAGCTTCACTCTATTTATTTCCCGTTTATAGATCTGTTTACTCCTTTTATAAGCCAGTTGCGCATCATCACTACGTCTTATAAGAAAAATGGAGCGGAAAGTCATCATTTTGTCTTTCAATTACGCCAGTTTCGGTGTATACCAGCCTGACTTAGCTACATTTCTCTTCTCAGCGTTTAATCTCAAAGGCCTCTTGGGACATATTTCATCGAATATTCTGTAAAAAGCTTCAAAAAATTTATTGAATGTCAATTGAGCATCTTCTTCCCCTTCCAGCATCTGCATCCAATTCACCAACAACAATCGCCGTTCCAACACTCTAATTCTCTCCGTAGACAAATCTCTTCTTAAACTTTTAAAAACAGGTTCTTTTCTTCTTCTATACTTTGTCTCAAATGTAACAGTAGTTCCAGAGTGATCAGAGAAATCAAAATCAAGTATTTCCATATCATAGTGCTGTTGATCCATTGTTGTGATGACATTATCTAAACATGCACTATCACGTGTTGGCAAGCTGTTAATGTAGTGCATATTGAATTCTGTCAACAGATTTTTAAAATTTTTCACACAGGCTTGATCAGTTGTCACGTCAAAATGCGCATTAAAGTCTCCACCAATAAATATATCCCTTTTTAGTTTAAAAAGATAGAATAGGAGCTGTTCTAACTTTTGTAAAAAAATGACCGGGTCCCCCGACGGTGATCTGTACAAGCTCACTACAATCACTCTCAATTCTTTAAGGTCAACTGCGGCTGCTTCAAATATCCGCTCCTCACATAACCAATCCAACTCAATCTCCTCATATGCTAGGTCTTGTTTCAGGTAAACAGCCACGCCTCCTCTTACATGAGTTTTCCTGCAATAGCTAGATGCTAGAACGTAGCCTTTAATTATCTCATACTTCAGCGCATCACTCCGCTGCCAGTGCTCACTAAAACACATAACGCTGAAATTTTGCTGGTCTGCCATTTGCGTAAGAATGTTCAATTTTCCAGACATACCCTGTAGATTCAGAAAACATACTTTCTTATGAAAGCTACTTTCACCAAAAATTTCATTATTCAAATCAATTCTGTCCGGGCAGTTCCATTCAGTCCGGTCATCTATACTAAAAAAGAACCATGAAGCGGAATTGGCGGAGATACTTCAGAGTTTGTAATATGGGTTGTCACACACTGAATAATTCTATCACATACATACTTTTTACCATATCCATTCAGGTGCATGCCATGCGATGTATGGAATCTTTCACCTATGTTGCTTATGTCTATGAAATTACAATTTGAGAAAAGTTGACAAATCTTCCTCATTGCTCTATTAGTTTCTGTTATCAACTCGTTCACACAGGACCACTTCACCAAGTCATAACGGCGCGGAATCGAAAATACAATAACATTGGTTCTGTAGATAGCCGCCAGATTCCTTCGTAGAGCAACAAGAATGTTTTTCGCTTCATTTTTACTAACATCATTAGAGCCAGCTTGGATCACCAAAAAGTCGTTTCGATCAAATTCTGCAATTTTTTCTGGCAGGACGTCGGTAAACTTGGCACCTGATTTGACGAAAGAAGTGATATCGTACTTACATTTCTTTATAAACTCGTTTCTAACATTTCTTCCTTGACTGTCAGCATAATGATGCAACTTGATTTTATAAGGAGATTGAACCGTTGACACTTCTTTAACTGGCTGTTTTTTCTGTGCAATATTTCTAACATTGATCTTGCTATTAGCCTCATATACCAAAGCGTTCTTGCGAAAACTATCTCTAATTAATTGTTATTGATACACCCTGAGCACACTGTTTTGACTTTGCATACAACTCATCATAAAGTGTTCTCCACTTATCTCTCTCCTCTCCAACCATACTCTTTTCATTCCTTAATGCTGAGTTGTCTGCCTCTAGTGCTTCAATAGAAACAGACATCGACATAACTTTTTCAGACAAATGTCTATTCTCCTCTCTAAGCGTCCTAATAATTTCATTGAGATCAGTACTCTGTGTGTGAATTTCAGCATTCATCCTTTCAACCTCATTTTTCAACTCACTCGAAAAAGTTATAAGATCATCCCTCTGCTGCTGAAGTTCCAGTTCCCTTATACTTTGTGATTCGTCCACATTAATTGTTCTGAAATTGGGTGTGTTGACACCCATATCATGCATTTTCGGCGTACATAGTGCACCATGTCCACAACTCGTCGATTTTTCTGGGGTGCACTGGGGAGCAGGCGAATCAACTTGTGATGTAGGCGTTTTACTATTATTATTAATGTTCTCCAAACTTGCAAAATGTATATCAGGATCAAAGCCCATATGATTGTGTGCTCCAGCAGATTCGATAATTTTTGCCATTTAACTGTCAGTCTTTACAGTCGCAGAACAGCCAACCGTGAGACAACGCCATGATACATTTCCATTCAATAATGCACGGTCTTTTCTATAACTAAAACCATTAACTTTTATACCTATATTCCTCTTTTTTGTTTCAAAAAACTCAATCAATGACATATTGCACAAAAATAATGTAAAAATAACAACTAAATATGATGACAGAAATTACTTCTCCGTTAGCTTAAGTCTTTCAAAAACATAACATACGAAAAAAATATTTTAATTGAGCGCTCTCTAACTGGCTTTGATCGGTGGGTGCGAGCAGAATAACAAGCCTATAGTACGGAATACGTAGGTCAGTTTTCACTTTCAGCATGCGATAACCAGTACAACAGCAACCCTTGTCTACGCTCAATTTTCAAGGTTGAATCATGGAAATGACTGTTCTTGATTGGTTGCTATAGCAACGAAAGGACGCGCACAACAAGAGCTGTCAAAAACAGGTGTGTAACAGCTGACACGGATTCCTGCCGAAATAGTTCTAGGTTATTCGACAATCGGCACCGGCATAACAGTTCCAATTCTGATGTCTATATTATGTTATCAATATCAATAGCAAGCGATAAGCGTGAATCGACAAACTACAGTCAAAAATCCAGGAAGATACAACTAACCAAATCTTAGGTTATGGTCAAATTCGAATAAGAACTGAGAGTTAGCAGAGTTATTTCACATTGCACAAAGAATTCACTCGAATCAAATAGTAAAACATCACTATTGCTATGAAAATCACTATCACTATCACTGCTATGAAAATCACTATGAAATCACTATCACTGAAAATCTCTTGAAACTATTTACGTAAACTATTCAAAAACTATTAAAAATACAGAGCTACACTTACAATGAATTTCTAAAACAGCGCATGCCAATGGTTTCAATGGTTTCTTGAGTGCAGCAGAGGAACTTTGCTCACATATTTCACACTAGCCGTCAGGCTCGCTTCGCTCGCCATATCCGTCTAGCCAGGGGGCTCCGCCCCCTGGACCCCCGGCTGGATCGTCCGAGAATGAGATCAGCAGGCTCGCTTCGCTCGCCTGCATTTTTCATTTGACCATTTTTATCATATGTTAGGACAATCCGGTCGGGGGGCCAGACTAAACGGATATGGCGAGCGAAGCGAGCCTGACGGCTAGTAATATAATATTCCCAGGATTGAAGTAGCAGTGCCCAATCAATTTTACCGCAATAAATGCATTTCAATCTTCAACTTAATGCCAACCTGACAAAATTATTAATTTAGTTGCCAGTTAACAACTGTTTCGAAGAGGTACTCTAGATTATAGTTCTATAGTAACATATGATATGGAAATTTCAATTATAATTAAGAGATTGGGAGAAGAAGAATATACATGCTAAAAGGCGAACTTTAAACCCTTAAAAAACCCTTAGAGTTAAAATATTGCCAAAAGATTTCTTAGTGCGCCTCTAAAGGGCCAACTGAACATACCTACCAAATTTGAACGTTTTTAGTCCGGTAGATTTTTAGTTATGCGAGTGAATGAGTGAGTGAGTGAGTGAGTCAGTCAGTCAATCAGTGAGTGAGTGCCATTTCGCTTTTATATAATTATATAGATTAAATTTTTCCTACAGTTACCATTGAATATGAGAAGTGGTTGATTATGGGGTGAAATGATGGCTGAAATCCATCAAATGTCTGTCTGTATAATTTTGTTATTAATAACAACTTTATTTTATTTTAAACTTGATAATCCAATTGAAAATTTAATAATCAAAAATTTATTCAAATTAAAAATTAAATTAATCCAATTAATTTGAGTAAATCTTTATTTCTAAATAATTTTTCAACCAATCAATTTATGATTGAAAAAAGTATTATTTGAAATAATGAATAATTAATAATATTCAAAATGTATAATTTAATGAGTTCTCATTTTTATTTATTTGAAAATCATAAAAAATATAGATAGAACGAATTTGCATTCAAAATACACGCAAACAATGTCAACAGCTGATTGGGATGGCTACAAGATAATACCATAGAGAAACGATAGCATTTAGTAGATATCCCATGTTATAGGGCGTTTATGTTGCAAGTTTTACTGTTATCCCAAGCCGATAGTTCACATAGTTCTTTCCTATGCAGCTGTGTGATGCTAGTAGTCTCTCAAATTGTACTGTTCATACACTATCACCCCAACAAAACAGTAAAAATAGACAGTAATCGGCTTGAGATAACAGTAAAAGTTGCGTCATAAATTCCCTATACCATGGGATATCTACTTACGCTATTGTTTCTCTATGATAATACGCAATGTAATACTTTGCACACTAGAGCAGAAAAGTGATTCTTCGTGTTCTGTAATCAGTGCAGGAATGGTCACTTTTCAACGTAACTGTAGGAAAATAAATTTTTCCGACAATGGTCAGATTGTGATTAATAGAAAACTAATATCTTGTAAATTGTTTTGTTTAGAGTATTTCAAAAAGAATCTGCTCTAGCCTATATCAGTCTGATTTCTACAGTTTGATTCCTAGTGAGATCGGACTCCCCAAATCCTTGGAATTAGTAGCCTGGAAATTGAAAATAATAAAATTTGAAATTGGACAGATACATGAACCACGTTTTATCTGTTACAGAACATAAGTCTGATTCAATTTCTCTTCAGCTATCATTTGAATGAAAAGCTGCTTCAAAAGAGAGATGGTCGATTGCTAGCTGGAAGCTTTGCCGGAATGAAATTTTGCCATTATTGAAGGGTAACTCGGCTACGATTAGATTGCTCTGATCGTTCAATCTTGCACTGTATTGGGTTATCGACTGGCAGTCATTCAATTTGATTACCGCGGTGCGCTGCACCATGCTTCAATAGATACCACGCATGGTAGCTACTTGATTCAACCTCCACGAACTTAATTCAACTTGACTTGCGTAAGAGAGTCCAGACCAATTCAGATACAGAATTCACACAATTAGTCAGTTGGACAGTAAAATTGTTCACTACTAGAATTCATGGAATAATCAATGATTTGTGCATAATACATTATGCTACTTCTAATTTAATGTTTATAGGTCGAATTAACTCGATGTTGGGAGTAATATTTATTTATTTATTTGTTACATAAGAAATATGTTACATAACATCGCTGGTCTTAGGAAACCTATGTGTCAACATTTTCAATTTTGCATTTTTGGTATCATTTTCTTCAGAATTTCAAGCCCTACAACCTGGTGAATACCTACTATGTGTAAAATAATTCTATAGTCATTTTATGCAGGAATAAAGAATATAATTATATTAAGCTATAGAGGAATAGAGGAATTGAAAGTAAAATATTCCAACTCGGAGGGATATGCGGATCAGAGAGATGTTCAGCCAATCAGAGTGATGATATTGAGTAATAGAAACAATTGCGGTTGCCAAATTGGCAAAAGAGGCTCAGTCGATGCAGTTCTTTCAGAGAGGGAACGACGTATGCTTATCATGAGGTATTAAACACTCACTAAAGACTAGAGCGCTGTCAGCTCTAGCACGACTATTGTATCTCTGCTCCGCATACCTATTCCTCCAGAGTCGAACTATAGTAAATTCCACTATGGTAGAAAACTAAATAGTGGTAACCTGATAAGTAGTAGGGGAAATTCTTTTGGTAAAGCTGAATCCCTGCACATCAGTGACACTGAATGTGCCCGGTATAGTAAGAACATTATTCCCATAAATTCCAATGGCACTATTTTTAAACTCGCTCGGCCGGGCTGAGTGGGAATACAGTCTAGCTGCAACTCTTAATAATTAGACTCATCTATTTCATTATCCATGACAAACTACAAGTAATAATCCGTTTTTGAACTATTTTTAACGACACTACAGTCTAACTTATTTTAAACAGACTATGGCCCGGTTGCACAACAGCCGGTTAAATTTTAACCGTGATTAATTTCACGAGAACCAATCAGAGAAAGCTTTTTTGAAATGACGGCTTCTCTGATTCGTTCTCATGAAATTAATCACAATTCAAATTTAACCGACAACCGACGTTCGTGCAACCAGCACTATAATTTCCCAGAGTGGATTTCAATTGCGATTTGACAACACCCACTATTTTGTTATCTCTGGTCCTCTCAATGAAGTTGAACAAATATTTTGATTTCTTTGAAATGTTGTGATAAATGAATTTAGAATATTAAATGACAAATTCACAAATCCTTTATTGAACAAATAGAAAGATAATCTTTATTTTTCAAAGGTTGAAGTGTACAAACCAACGCACCCAATGGTAACACAATCTTGAGAAATTCTACATATTAAACTTACATAAGCCTGAAAATGAAATATAAACATAAATGTAGTATCTGATCTATTTCGTTAGAGACTGCCTGTTCTGGCTGACATCATAATGTAACTAAAGATCAATAACTCATTATCATTACAATGCACTTCATAATTATAAACATGATACAAGTCTTGGAAAAATAAAAATATTAAAAATTAAAGATTAACAAAGATTTAGATCAATTAACAGAAAAATGATAGGTTATTAATAAAACCTTCTTGACAACCTCTTCTTCATCCTCACCATTACCCTTCATATTCTCAATGACAGTCTTCACATCTTCATACTTCCGCCACAGCCATCCTATCATGTTCCCATTTGCTACTTGGACATGATTCTTCATGTTTCCCACCACTGTACTTATACTCTTATATAATATGCTATATACTATACTCAACGTCTTCATATTTTTTCACCTCGGCTGCTGATATCAGCTGTTCACCTGTTTCACTTGTTTTTACTGATATCATACTCTAGCCAAATATCAATCACTAATCAATATCACAATCATTATATTCTTAAAAAAATATTCATAGTACAGAAGTGTAAAAAGAATGGAAAATCAACAAAATTTCTTCATCAGGGAACCATTCATTTTCGCTGAGTGCAAACAAACATTATTATTACTATCATTACAATGTACTTCATTTATTATAAACATAATAATAGGCTACAAGTCTTGGAAAAATAAAATTACTAAAAATGAAAAATTAACAGAAAAATGATAATTATTAATACAAATCAGGAGCCTGTTTTGACTGATATCATGATATCCATCTATCATTCTCTATCCAAAGATACTAATCAATAAAACAATTATTATGATATTCTTTAAAAAATATTCATAGTACATAAGTGTAAAAAGAATGGAAAATTAACAAAATTTCTTCATCAGGGAACCATTCATTTTCGCTGAGTGGAACCAAACATTATTATTACAATCATTACAATGTACTTCATTTATTATAAACATAATTTTTTATCATACATATTTTTTTAATTTTTTATTTTTTAATCATTTATTATAATAGGCTACAAGTCTTGGAAAAATAAAATTACTAAAAATGAAAAATTAACAGTTCAATTAACAGAAAAATTATAATTATTAATAAAAATCAGGAGCCTGTTTCGACTGATATCATCATATCCATCTATCATTCTCTATCCAAAGATCAATCACTAATCAATATCACTATCATTATGACATTTTTAAAACAATTACTCATAGTGCATAAGTGTAAGAAGAATGTAAAAGTAACAGAAATTTCGTTATCATGGGACCACCCACTTTCGCTAAAGTAATAAAATGTAATAATCGCAATCATGTTGATAGTCTTTATCAAACATAGAAGATAAGTGTAAAAAAATAATATGAACAGAAATTTTGTTACCAGTAAACCACCCATTTTGGCTAAGTTCACATTATCACCAAGCATCGATTACAATCATTAGTTGTAAGTAGTTATACAAAATACATAAAATCAAGAGAAATGAAAAAACCACAAAACATTAAAGAAAGACTTTGTTGACAGTGAAAAACTAGTGACTAACTAGAAGTTATTCTAAATGTCAAATTGGAGCAGAGAGTAAGTATTGCAAAGATATAAATTATTGATTCAATTTTGAAATATGTTGTACCTAGGGAAGCCTTTCCTGGCTGATGTCATAATCACTGATTGATAATTAAAATTTTAGTACTGTAATCTGTTACTGCAAATTGTTACTATAAAATTGAACTGTGGTAAGATTAAAATGATAAAAATTATGATTTGATAACCAGTTTTGATTAAAACTGGTGATTTAACCTGGGTGATTATACAGAAATATCCAATTGACTAGGTTGGTAACAAATTCAAGATATTAACAATCAACTAGACATAAATCTGTGATATGTGTGCATGGAATGCTCTGTAGAATGGTTTTGGTTTGTTAATGACAACTTCAATGAATAATCGATGAATTAGCAGAAAGAAAATTAACAAAATTTGCACACTGTTTCTAGAGGTTTCACTTGATGGTTCTCGTTGAAACTTCTCATTGTCACTTCAACTTTCACTTGCACTTTAGTTGCTCACATTCACTTTTAATGGCACTTTTACCTTTTACTGGTTACCGGAATTATTCAACTTGAATCTTTTCGATAGCTCAGCATGTTGCTTCGACATGAAATGCAATGTCAAAACCTGGATATTTTCTATGGGGACCTGGCAGAGTTCACAGTTAATTGGCTTGAACGTCTGCAACCTGAAATTGGAAAATAATAGTAAAAGACAGATCAATTATTACAGAGTGTGTATACTGATGGCACTGGTGAAATATTTATAACTAGCTGGACCGGCGAACTTCGTACCGCCAAATAGTTAATACATCTCATGACAAACTTTAGCTGGATGCACACATGAGGAGGCGCGATGCGGCATTTTGCATCCAGGTGTTTCTTGCTTATTGGTTTGAATGGAAGCACACACACACACACACACACACACACCACACACACACACACACACACACACACACACACTGAATCGGGCATGGTAAGGTGTGATAAGGCAATCTCCATAAGATCAACACTTTGTATCACCAAGCCGCGCCTCCTCATTTGTGCTTAGCCTTATCTTAATCTGATGCATCACTATATTTTTATGAAAATCATCCAACAATCAGTATTAAATTTACATTCATATCTCAATAATAGACTTCCTATGTGCTTAGTTACTTGTGCAGCTGTTTGTATTTTTTCATTACTTATTACTAAGAAAGTGATTCTATTCTCCTCGAACATTTAGTAAGTCTTTAGCCTGAGGTCGCACTGCTGGATGGTTACACACAGAACAGTCATTTTGTTTTTAGTGGGGGCGTTTAGAATAAAATACATGGGCGGTTATGGAGCAGCACACACTCTTGTCTATTATCTACCGACGGCTGATGGATGACGCAATGATTATAACAGCTGATTTTTATTTCTGAGTGTGGCCAGCTCACAAATCTTCTCCCATAAGTATTAAATGTAAACTTTGAAGAACCGTAGGAAAGAGTCCTGAAGTCGGATTATAAATTTGATAGGCCATAAACCTGGTCCTGAACATAATAAACACAACTAAAAAATATCATAAAATTCGGTGCACACATAAAAAAGTTATTGAATGTCAAAATTTGAGGCTCGATTTTTATTTATATAGGTTTTTGATAAATACAAAAATGTATTAATGAATAATACAAAACTATATTCATGAATA
Source organism: Nilaparvata lugens (assembly GCF_014356525.2). Taxonomy (NCBI): domain Eukaryota; kingdom Metazoa; phylum Arthropoda; class Insecta; order Hemiptera; family Delphacidae; genus Nilaparvata; species Nilaparvata lugens. The sequence continues at coordinate 65,444,599 of NC_052507.1, read as the reverse complement.
ATACAAACATTTTGTGATTATAACAATATTAATTGATTACAATTAATTTTCGAATGTAAAGATTTATTTTTTCTGAGATAATTTTCCAGTTATAATAAAGTAAACAAGTCGAATTGTTTCAAAAGAGACTTCTAGTAATATTGGATGAGAATAGAAGCTGCTTTTATGAGTAGTGAGCCAGGATATTTTAACGTACTTTACTCTCAGACTAGCAGGTAACCCGTGCTCCGCAAGGGTCTAATTGAAGAATTTAAAATAGGCCTATAACCATTTTCGATAAATAAGAAATCTATATGCATAATTACAAGTTAATCAGTCCAGTAGTTCAGACGTGAAGATGCATCATTCATGATTTTCCTATCCCGTACGTCTATATACCAATTCTTTCCTTTATTATATTATAAAATATAGATAATCTTTCAACAAAATTCCAAAATACGAGCATCTTTGTCATTTTTGGAGCAATGTTTATCAAAGGTCTTAATGATTCACAGATGGAAGGAAAATTAATATTAAACTCAACAGAATGAAGAAGGTTGATGACTGGAGGAAACACTATAAAATATTTTTACATGATTTGGTTAAAATTGATCAAAAGATTATTAAATTGTCAATCGAAGAAAACGATCAACTTTCCTTGTGATTCAGAAACACAAATTTAATTTTACAAGACTAGACTTAAATTATTTAATACAATTTCCTTGAAACTCACCCATCCTTGATTTTTACGAGTTCGTTTATATTTCTTTGGAATTCGTTACGCATTTTCTCGAATTCGCTATGGCGTGGAGGAGTGAGATCTATGCCAAAAATGAGCTGATAGATTAATGGATTTTGCCAGGTATCACCTTTACCCGGTAACATAATGAGATCCTCGGGAATCTGGCCCCATTTGTACGAATTGCATACTTTTACTCGTTCAATTGGCTGATTTGCAATCAGATGGAACGCTCTGCAACAAACAAAACTTATGTGAATAACATAATAATATACAATTTTCAAAACATATTTGACTGCTCCTGAAATCTGCTCCTAAAATCCTCGATTATTTTAGTAAATTGTGAGGACATGTTTTCGGTTTAATAGCATTAAAATAGCTATAGTGAGTTTCTTGATAATACTGATAATAATTATATAATGTTCACCAAGAAATACATTTTTCCATAATTTCAGGAAAAAATCCTAATTGAGATGAAATATTTTAGTGGTTCATTATACTTCTTAATAGCCTATAAAAGATTTGGCAAAAGAGCGGAGCGGAAAACAATAGAGGTATCTGCTTCGTCGAATAACAAACAAGAATAGCAAGCCAATGTTGATCACATGCTGTCTTTATAACGTGAATCTTTACTCTATCTTTAAACTGTATCGACTCTATGGTATGAGCTACTACTTCTATGTCCTTCTAGGACCTAAGAAGGACCCAATTTTTAAGATTACCTCGGCATAATTTCTATTCAATGTTTGGGTGAGATTCACTTCATCGCGGTTTGAGATCACAAATCAGGTGTTTGGGAGGGTCTCAGTTTGTTGAGTTCTTGTTGATTTCTAAAAGTGCAGTAGGTGCAATATCACAATAATACCAGGTACAATATTATTCTATAATAAAATATAGAATAATACCAGCCAATATAAAGCAAAAACCTAACCTCCTAACCCACCCTGTTACCTTTGAAACATAATTGAGCAAAACCTTTTAGGATATGCCATGTGAGATTCGACAAACTAAACGGCTCAACTTCCCACTTTTTTCAGTTTCTCACAAAATGGCACGTGATGAACTGAGATCGTGAGGTACTGAGACATCGTTTGTATCATGTTGTGGGGGGAGACATTGTATTACAATTTAGGACTCTGAACAACAGGTGAGTGATAATAAGGGAGACTTATTAAATGGTATTATTTGAGGGAGACTCTGATAAGGCAGCTGGAGAGTATTTTTTATTCTTCTAAAATTGCTAAGAGAAATGGTTATTTCTAAAAAAAGAGAGGTTACTAGTGTGATAATACTAGAGAAAATAAGACAGCAGCTGGAGAAAATGTATTCTTTAACAGTTCCTAAGAAGTGGCTATTTCTACACACAAGATAGCTTACTCGTTACTCCAAGCCAAATTTACTTTTCACTCAAGTAGAGCATCAAATAAATTTTTCATAGTTGATTTTTGTCGAAATGGTCCAATGATGATGGGTGGATGAAAGTGAATTCGTATGGCTTTTTGTTGGTGGGGAGCCCCTCAGGGAAGGTCCCACCTCGCCACAACATATAACTTGAGCCATCAATGAGCCTTACGACTGTCAAAGGATAAACAGTCTCATTATCCACGCACAAGCCTGAAGCTCATGTGGGCATCACCGTCAGCAGAAAAAAGAGATTAATTGTTTCAATCCAAATGATGATCATCAGATGATGCATCACATGTAACTAGTAGATGAATCAAATCAATAGATACCTTTTAGAGAGAAAACGACTCCTTGTTTCTGCAAGTAAGTCTGAATTGCAAATCAAAATAACTGTAGAACACTTACTCGTCTATCATCTCTTGAAAATCAGCCTGGGTCTTGGTAAATTCCATGTTGAAGTAATTACTTTCGCCATGAGGAGCAAGAAATCCGCTCAACGCAAGTCGAAACTTATTTATCTGTGAACATAAAGACCAACAATCGAGAAATTGACAAGGAAGATTCGTCACGATGATTACATCATATTACATTGGATTGTTTTTATTAATTCTGTAATCTAATATATAGAAATATAAGTCATTGAAGGAAGATTTTAGTGAATAGCTTATTTCTTATGATATTGAATTTGAATATTTTTTGTAATTGGTGGGGTGAAGCTTCTCTATTTCTTAAATTAATCACATACAACAAAATTTGCATTCCTGTTTACTATGTGGATTTTGGAATTTTCATGTAGCTAGATGTAGTTATATAGAAAATTATACACCCAAGTATCCACAAGCATATCAATGTAAGGACCAAGGAGTATGAAAACTTATAAGGAGTATAAAAAGGACTAAGGAGTATAATTATTCAATGTTAAGGAGCGACAATATGGACCTCTCGGGTCTAGTTTGAAAAGCAAATAAATGAGCTCCCATATTTTATAAATCAGTATCGCGTGATCTCTTGAACAGTGCAGACGTACGTAGTGTAGTGGGTAGTAGGAGTAGTGATTCAGCAGTTGATTGTTCACGGTAGTAAGTGGAACAAAACATTGCATCGAATTTCGGTTGAAATCCGCCGTCTTTATGCAAGTGAAGTGACCTACTTTCGCGCGGCCTTCTAGTATCATCTGCGTTCGCATTTTTGCGGTCGTGAAAGCCGAATACGAGGGCCTGCCGTGAAGTATGTTCGCGAAATAGAACAATGACAACACCAATTGGAAAATTGTTGAATCTTCCAAGTTCTCTTGTGCCCGAGTTTAAAGAGCATGGAGGAAGATAAAAACGAGATCATGGAACCCACCAACACAACAGAGATCCAGTGTTCCCCGGATCGCTACATAAAATCGAATAAGCGTCAATCTGCAGCCGAGAGGGCGCTCTTCATTGCCTGGAAGGAGCCGGATGAGAAGAGGAAGCAATTAGAGAAAAGTAACGCAGAACTACTGCGGAAGATTGAAAACTTGGAATTACGATTTCGGAAAATTGAAGAGAACATCGATATCCAACAGTCAAGCAGTCCAGTTCGACAACAGAAGCAGTCGAGAACTACTCGACAAACGAAGAGGAATTAGCAAAAGAGACAGAGTGGATCAGGGTTCGCAACAAACGTGTTACTAAGAAGAAGAAGCTGAACAACAGATTGTCTCCTGAACCAAAAGAAGAACCTGCTCGTAGTTTTCGTCAGGTAAATGAAATAGTTGTAGTTGAAAAGTCCAATGCTAATTCAGAAAATAAAAAGAAAAAGGAAATGCCACCGCCTCCTATCATAGTGGATGGTATAAAGAGTTTGGTTACTCTCCTAAAGAGCTTGAAAAAAGTATCAGCAGCTGAAAATTTAGGATCAAGCTCTTGAGTAGTGAGACTTGAGTGAATGCAGTTGACTCAGAAACAAACCGTAACTTCACAAAAGAACTGATCAATGAAAGCTATAAGTGGCATTCATATGAAAACAAGCAACTAAGACCAATAGAGTGATGATAAAAAACCACATCACTCTTGTACCACAGACTTAATAATGGATGATTTGAAGGCAAGAGATTCCAAGTAGTAGAGGTAGTGAATAAGCTGAAGTGGAAAACCGAAGAACCATTAGACATATTTATTGTTTCATTTAGTTCAGAGGAGAATATCAAGAAAGTATTTAAACTTCATACTATCCTGGGTTGCAAAGTACAAGTCCAAGCATTGAAAAAAAACTAATCTTATACCACAATGCAAGCGTTGCCAGTCCTACAATCACACGCAATCCTACTGCAATAAGGAAGCCAGATGTGTGAAGTGTGCGGGCAAACATGAAACGAAAGATTGCCCAAAGCCCAGGGAAGCTCTGCCGAAGTGCATCCATTGTGGTGAAGGACACCCAGCGAGCTGCCGTGGATGTACTGTGGCAATTGAGTTACAGAAGATCAGAAACTCGAGTAGGATAACCACTAAGAAATTAGCAAGAAATAATGTAATAAATTCTCAAGCTCAAAATTTGATCAACTCACAAGCTCAAAATTTGATTAACTCCCAAGCTCAAAAGCCAAGTAATAAGAGAGCGACCTTCGCCGAGATCGTCTCCAAAGAAAATAGACAACAGATAAAAAAAGATGAAGGAGTGGAAGGCACCCAACGAATCCTACAGCTCATCCTAAGTAAACTTGATAACCAACAGGAATTAATTTCATCCCTTCAATCTCGCTTCGAGAAATTAGAGAATACTAGAAAACAGAAATCAAGATGATTCATTCACTGAAAATAATGGAGTGAAATGCAAACGGACTCTTACAACGACAACAGGAGTTGGAAGCAGTTCTAAACATAGGTAACGTACATAGAGACACATTTTACTAAGCAGTGTTACATAAAATTCAAAGGTTATAGAACCTACCACGCCCTACACCCTAACAATGTTGCAAGAGGGGGAAGTGCAATCATAATTAGGGACAACTTACAACATAATGAAGAAGTTAAAATATAAACTGTGAGAATACAATTAACAGGCGTATCTGTACAAGCGGTAAATTAAAGATTTGTAGTTGCAGCTGTCTACTGTCCACCTAGATATTCCAATAGAAAATAAGAATATTTATCAATGTTGAATATGTTGGGAACGAAATTCATCGTTGGTGGTGATTCCAATTCAAAGCATATACATTAGGGATCACGAATGATTAACAACCCCTAAAGGAAAAGCTCTCTATGATGCAATAAGAGAGTCAGAATGTGAAGCTCTTTCAACCGGCAAACCAACCTACTGGCCAACGGACACAAGAAAGATCCCTGATCTTATAGACTTTTTTCTTATAAAGAATATTTTAGTGAATTATTTTCAAATTGATGAAAGCTTTGATCTTAACTCAGACCACTCCCCTATTATCCTGAAGATGAGTGACACTATTATCTACAGAAACAAAGCCCTTGCACCACATTAGTTAATGAGCAAGCAGATTGGGGTGGCTTTCAACAAATGCTGGAGGGATCATCAGATTGATGACGAGTTGGAAATAGTTATTTGTGCAACTAGTGCGCAAAGTGACAGTTTGCTGCACCGAAAGAAACGTTTACGCCCGAGCCGTACGCGAGGGCGGAATGGTTTGTTGAGTGCAGCAGAGGAACTTTGCGCACGTATTTCACATTAGGTTTTCCTTCAGTTACCATTGAATATGAAAAGTGGGTAATTATGGGTAAAATTGCCTGAAATCCATCAAATGTTTTTCTGTGTAATTTTATTATTGATAAAAACCTTAATTTATTGTCAAATTGAATAAAGATGTTGTCCTTGGTTATAATATATAATAGTAATAATTAGCGCGTTGTGCTTGGTTGCACCTCTGCTCACTATAGCAGCCACAGCAGTCACTGTTACCAAATTCATTTTGATTTTGCTGCACTGTTGCTCCATATAACCTACTAAGTATTTTGCGTTGCCATGTTGCAAATCTGGAGTGCAGAAAAATTTTCCCGCACTAGAGCGGAAAAGTGATTCTTTGCGTTCTGTAATCAGTGCAGCAATGGCCACTTTTCAACGTAACTGTAGGAAAAATTTGTTACTGAATACAACAGGCAGCATGGTGTAATACTCCACAAGCAAGTAGAAGAAGAACACTGGAAATAGCTACCCAAGAGAAATAAGAGAAATGATTGCGGAGAAAAGAAGTGCTAGAAGAAAGTGGCAGCAATCACGTTCTCCCTAAGATAAGAGATTGCTGAATAATCTAACTCAAGAACTGAAAAGAGAGATACATCTATTAAAAATGAATCGATAAACGTTTACTTGCGCAACTTAACAGGAGGAAAGAACACAGAAGGCATCTACGAAAATAAAAACACCATTCGACAAGCTCCTCCTATCAGAAAGCAAAACAGAGAATGGGCCAGAAACAATGAAGAAAAAGCATAGTGGTGGCATTTCTTTCTTCTCTCTTTTCTCTGCGTCAGTGGTTTTAGAATTGAAATTCTGTTTGAATTATTTATGCAGTGTGCCGAGCACTGTTTTTAATTCAGGCCTTTTCCCAAGTTATAATAAATAGTAAATTTAATACACATTAGGCTGGAGCTATTATTGTGAGTTAGCGAAATTGTTTTCTCTCTCTATGATCAACAGCCATGACTTCGAGTTTCCCAGGATAGATATTTGAAAATAATTGTGGCTCCGAGTCGTCGAGGAATGTAGATTATGGAATTATCTCCCAAACTTAGCCTCCCTATCACGACATAGAGTGCGCTAAGGAGTAAAATAGCAAGATATTAGAAGTATAACAAAGTACTGATTTGGCAGTTACTCTTTGGTCCTAAGGCTCTAGAAGCCACGCGACGATTGGTCAAATTGTTCCCTTCGCCCAATAGGAGACCTGTTTCTAAATACAGTAGTGGGGCGATTCCCCAGCAGAGAGACCAGATTACGTTTCGGAGGACACTTTGCTAGGAGCACTACGAGAGTGAAGATGTAGTCAATTTGTTTCGCCCTTTTTGGGCAAGTTTATATTATTAGTTAATTTAGGAGTAGCCAATTAGTTAATTTAGGAGTTAGTTTTATATTTATCAAAGTTTAAATTTTCTAGTAGTGCCATGTCCTGAAAAGTTTAATTGTGTTTCTTCATCATGTACGAATAATTGTTTCTTCAAATAACCGCTAAGCGGTGTGTGAACCCAAACCAACCTCATGTACCACCCATTTGGTTCCGCAACTTTATGTAACACCGCTTCAAGACACCCGTTCAGATGACAGGTCTAGCGACGTAAGACGTCGCCGTCAAGCCAAATTCAACCGGTAAAAGTTCTCCGCCAAAAACAAGATACCGTAAACTTACATTATACCGTACAGTTCGGTAAATCCATTAAAGTGAAAATCTTTTGAAGTGCTTAAAGATAAAGTCAAGTATCATTGAAGCTTAAGCTGAAAGTATTCTGAAACTATATATTGAAATTGATTATTGAGAAATTAAAGGTTTAACGGTAGAATAAAAATTAGTAGAAGAACTAGGATAGGTAAAAAACAACTGATTCTAAGTGCTGAATAATTTTTTTTGTATTCTGTAATTCCGTGAATGGTGATAGAAATTATTGTGATGTCAACGTACGTATTCTGGTCTCACGCGTCGGGTATTTGAATATCATTATAGTAGTGGAAGTGAATATTGAGATTTTAAGAGTCAACCCAAGTAAATTAGGAAAATTTGGAAATTATTATGGGATAATGTTTGGGGAAAATGGGGAATTTTTTTGAAAAGCTTAGGTAAATCGAAGGTAATCAGGGAATAAATTGGAAACTCTTTGATAAGTTATTGTTGATAAGTAGTTTTGAAAATTTAATTGGCCGTGAGATGTTCAAACTAGATAATCAGGTATTGTAGATACTAAATTTTATTTCAAATAATCTTTTTTATTATCTTTTAAAAGACCAGGCACAGACAGACACATTTTTGACTTCTGGCGATGGAGTACTAAGCTTCCTCTTCTTGGTAGCCCGCTTAGTACGAGTCCTGATCCATTCAGTCTCTTTGGCCAATTCTTCCTCATTTGTTGCGTAGTTCTCGGCTGCTGAGCTGGTAGGCTGTGAGCTCTGAATCTTCTTCTCAATATTCAGAAATCTTGATTCTAAATCCTGCACTTTTTTCAACAGTTCTAAGTCGCTCTTCTCCAATTCCTTTCTCTTCTCCTTGGTCTCTTTCCAGGCGATGAAAAATACCTTCTTGGTTGAAGTTACAAGTCTATTTAATTTGATAAATTTATCCGGTGAACACTGGATTTCTGAAGTATTTAGCATGGTATTTATGGAAGCCATACTCTCGTTAGTGGCTTCCTGTTCTCCTTGCTGTTCTGTAGGAATACTCGGTGGCTTCACTAACTTCCACATATTTTGAAAACATGCCTTTCAAACAGCCCTCGTATCAACACTCACTCACGCGAGCTTTAGAACGGCCGCGAAAAGCAGGTCTCTATGCTTCCATGAATTCCGCGTTCAACGACCGATACTCGATGCAATATTTTTGTTCCACTTTTGATCGCGAACAAACTATTTCTACACTACACTATTACTACTCCACTATACGTCCGTTCTCTACGAGATCTAACGCAATACTTATCTAAGTGTTGAAAAAAATTTTTTTTTAAGTTACTATGAAATTAATTAGTTCAAGTAGCCCTATTGAAATAATATATTAGGTTAATATTACTTTAACCTGATATCTCTTAAGAAAAGTAAATTATTTTAATCAGGGTTAACACAATTTCTCTTTTCTGTTTTCATTCATCGACCTTTGAATAAACATTGTGCAGAGAGAAATTTGAAAGCTCGTTGTGTAAACAATTTATCAATTTCTATATTTGAGGTTGCTGCTACAAGCCAACAAAAAAATTGAAACATTTGGATTGCCCGAGAAGAACTTTATTGTACTGACAGATGCAGTCAGCACATTGAAAGTATGAAACATCTTAGGTTACTTAATTTATTGTACTGTACTTAATTTATTGTATTTATTGAACTTTATTGTACTGACAGATGCAGTCAGCACATTGAAAGTATGAAACATCTTAGGTTACTTAATTTATTGTACTGTACTTAATTTATTGTATTTATTGAACTTTATGTACTGACAGATGCAGTCAGCACATTGAAAGTATGAAACATCTTAGGTTACTTAATTTATTGTACTGTACTTAATTTATTGTATTTATTGAACTTTATTGTACTGACAGATGCAGTCAGCACATTGAAAGTATGAAACATCTTAGGTTACTTAATTTATTGTACTGTACTTAATTTATTGTATTTATTGAACTTTATTGTACTGACAGATGCAGTCAGCACATTGAAAGTATGAAACATCTTAGGTTACTTAAGTTTCAACTCACTTGTTCAATCTGTTTTATTGTGAAAACTGTATCAAACGCAATTTCGAAATCATGTTCCGGAAAGTATGATTGTTTTGTTTGAGGATCATATCCTAGACCACAAATAGCACCAGTAAGTCGGGAAAATTTCTCGTCAGTTCTGCAAATCAGAAGAAAAGCTAACATAAGTATAATTTTTTTTGAATGAATGAATGAATGAATTTATTTGCCAAAAACAAAATACAAAAATAAATATAAGTATATGCTACTGCACTTAAACCAAGATACATACATTTATTTAATTAGATATAATAACGAAATTATATCATTTATATTATAAATAATAGTTATAAAATGAAGATTTAATTTATGTTCACATGCATAAGTACAGTAGGTGAGGCAAAAGGAAGATTCCTTGTGCGCCAGTGTGAGTCGTAAATCAGCTTAATCAGAGATGTAATATAATAAACTTGAATTTAGCGTATGAAGTGTTCGAAAATATAATTTATAATATGAAATTGATTATTGTATGAAAGTCAACGATTGGAAATAATTCAAGTTGAATTTTTAAAATTTTAAACTTAAAATCACAATATTGAACCTACATATCACATTCTACTTTCATTCACTGAATTGGAACAATTCAAAGATAAAAAATTTAGTTGAAATTTTACTCAACCATTATTCAAGTTGATGTTAGTTATCAAGATGCGATTAATGCAGTTATAATACAATACACATTAATACACATTTTAAGTATATAAATAATAATATTAATGAATACTAAATAAGACTTAAGGGAATTATATTTTGACTGTTGTGGACGAATCCAGTGTTAGCAGTCTCGGCTAACCTGACCGGTCTTTAATCAATCTTTAAAATATTCAATAATAATACAGTAGAGGCTAATCAATAATCAGATGGAAAAATACAACTGTGTGTATTGATAATTATGTATTTTAGCAGAATTGTCTAAAGGTTGATTTCATTTCGATTATAATTTGGTCAAATATAATTTACATGTGTGACTAAGGGCTGTTTGCACAGTATAGATTGCTCAACTCGAATAAGTTAATTAAGTTTAAGTTAATCTGAAAGATTAAACTTGAATCGGATTTCTCAGTGGATCTACTAATCCAGTTCAAGTTAAACTAGTTTAGTGTTAAGTTGGTAATGGAAAGTCATCGTTTACAATATCAAGAAGGCTGATTTCTACGGGGAATTTGTTATTTGATTACAACCCATCAGTACATTGAGGTTATAAAGCTCCTTTGTCGTTCAAGATCCACAGAGCTGTATGCTGTACGGTAATGAAAGAGAAAATCAATCAAGAAGCTTCTCAAATAATGAAATACAATTGATAATTAGTTAGCACCAAAAAATATATTGTAGAATGTAAGAGAAGTGATTTTGTTACGCTTAAATATACTATGGTCTTCCACGTTTATTAAAAAAGCATAATATATCGGTGAAGTGTTAAGCTGCGTTTACAGCAAAGTTAAAAAACAAAATGTTAATAAATCGATCCTTATAGATTCTATTAGATTGAACATAACTTATCATACACATGATGATCATATGTGTCTGTCAAGTTCCGTTCAATCTAATAGAATCTATAAGGATTAGGCTAAGTTATTAACATTTTGTTAATAACTTTGGTATAAACCCAGTTCTATTAAAAACAGGTTTTCTGATGAAAAACCACTGTTCAAAATTGTCTCATTTCCCATCACTGAATTGGCAGTTGCTTTTGATGGAAGCAAAACCATCTAAAAGTTCTTCCATCCCAGAGGTTTAAATGATTCGTTCTTTGTCCAATTTTTCTCAGCTTCAAAATTTCTTCGCCGCCATCTTTGTCAATCGCATTGGAAACTTCTATAAATTCATACATAATAGTTATTTCTACGTTTGAATAATGTTTCACTATAATCTTAATATACAGGGTGGGTGAAATGTCCGAGAACGGCTTCATATCTCATACACAAAGGTAATTTGATGGTGGGTGTGATCGGGGATCCTACTCAAATTTAAAATACTACTTTACTATGACTTCAAAAATCTGGTCCGCCATCTTGGATCCGCCATATTGAATGCAACTTTATTTTTTTAAATAGGAAGGTGGTCTTGCGATACATGATTTCGATACGAAATTCCAAGAAAAAATGAATGGTAGAAACCGCACATCGATATCTCAAACCGTTCAGAAGATATTCACATTATTAATCAATATCATGCATATCAGAAATGAAATACATGAGTGGTATTATTATTATTATTATTATTATTATTATTATTATTATGATTATTTCTGTCCATAATGAAAAATAAAGTTGCATTCATTATGGCGGATCCAAGATGACTGACCAGATTTTTGAAGTCATAGTAAAGTAGTATTTTCAATTTGAGAGCGATCCCCAATCACACCCACCTTGGAATCACAAGCATTCATGAGATACTAAGCCGTTCTCATACTTTTTTCTCTCCTTTCTGCTTTGAATAGTATTGATTAATAATGTGAATATCTTCTGAACGGTTTGAGATATCGATGTGCGGTTTCCACCATTCATTTTTTCTTGGAATTTGTATCGAAATCATGTATCGCAAGACCACCTTCCTATTTAAAAAAATAAAGTTGCATTCAAGATGGCGGACCAGATTTTTGAATTTGAGTAGGATCCCCGATCACACCCACCATCAAATTACCGTTGTGTATGAGATATTAAGCCGTTCTCGGACTTTTCACCCACTCTGTATAATCGTCTACAGCAGAATTGAAAACAACCGTCAAAAAATAATGTACTATCAGCTGTTTCCCCATCAAATCTTTATGTATGTCAAGTTAATCCAAATTATTTGGTTAGGAGGTTTAAACTTTCCCAGAGTTAAAATCAATTCAGAGTTTAAATTGATACTGTGCAAACGGAATTTTACTTTAAACGAAAAAAAATCCACATTTGGTTTAAACTTTAGCATACACTTATACTGTGCAAACGGCCCTAAGTGTAACCTTATCTAGATTTGGGAGAAGAATAGAACAAGGTAAACTTATTTTTCCTCTCCCTATCATTTTTTTATCATAATTTACATGTGTGACTATGTGTAATCTAAATTTGGGAGAGGCATAGAACAAGGTCAACTTATTTTCCGGTTCCCTATCAATCAATCATTTATTTTCAAAACACAAATGAAAATGTACATGAATACGTCTATCATTTTAATGATGTACTTAGTGTAAGATAATGGGTCATATGAATAAAGTTGAGCATTTGCTTATACTTCTAAAATATGGAGCATTTGCTTCATTTTCTATGAATAAACGTGAGCAAAACCTTTTGCTCATGCTCATCAAAAAAAAAAAAAAAAGTTTGAGCATTTGCTCAAAAGTAAAAGCTTATATTCAAAATTGTATGAATAAACTAGAGCAATTGCTCAACTTTTGAAGCAAATGCTTCAAAAAAGGTGAGTCTAGTCTAGAGCAGCTTTTCACCTTTTGCTCATAGTGAAATGGCTCAACTAATTCGTATGAGGAAGAGGGAACTATACCACATACGATCACAACCAATAGTTGAGAACTATAAAACTATTTTTAGATTCAACCATGATATATATGACCATTATTCCTACAAATAATAAATACAAAAGATAGCTATCTGATATAAAGATAGCAATCACAAAATAGGAAATAGGCATTTGAGAGTGTAGACGATTATAAGAAGGCTATTGATATTATAAGATTATTATAAAGATGACATTTTCACGCTCATATTTCAAAATTCTAAACTCACCTGAAACTCAATTCATAAATATAAAACAGAGCAGACGACGCAAACACAAGCGGTGTCACCTACTTGCATATTTAGCGCTTACGTGAGCATTTGCCCAGAATTCAGGAGTATAAGGTAAAGCATATTCATATAAAAATGAGCAAATGCTTATGCTTCTACCTTATGCTCCATGCTCATGCTCATGAGCATATGCTTTGGTTTTATTCATGTGGCCCAATGAGTTTCAATAGACAAATGATGATGGAACTGACCTCAACTCAACGACTGGCGAGAACAGCAAACACATCAACGCAGACATGCCATTGCAATCGAGGATGACCGTCGTGTGCCTCAGATTCAGGCGCTGTCCGCCCGCACTACGGGACACGTGTGCGGCCACCACCATCCTGTAAACAATCATTGAAAACCCCCCTACTATAAGCAGTATAAAGTAATGCACCACAACCATAAATATTTATTTATCAATTCATTTCACTAATATTTATTCCCTGAATAAATTAATTGAATTCAAGTGAAAACCTCATAAACAGTATAAAATTCAGAACAACCTTATAGTCCAAGCAATGAATGCTCAAAAAAAGAGTATGAAAGGAAAAGTTTGGAGAACAATATTTTCAACTCTGCAACAAGTGTCAACTTAGCGGTTTCACACCTTCAACAGACGATCTAGAGATGCGCACTTTTGCTATGTTCACCTCCTAACTATAGTCCAGACCAGAACTATAACTTGTTACGTGGATTCTCTCCCACTATAAGGGTCCCAGCTGTAGACAGCTCTCCCCACCATTCGACTAGTCAAGTCTAGACTTTTACCTGAAAACTCATCAGCCTACACCCACTTCATTCATTGAGAATTCTTTTGCCATCTAGGCCTGCGCTGAAGTCCTTCTCTTTCAACGAATAATAATATTTTATTTCTTTTCATTGAATTTGGACCGAATTGAAAGGAATTGAACCGTTGCCATTGTTTTCTGATTCAGAGCCGCTGATTTTGAGAATTTGTATATTTTTTTCATTTCTAATTAACTCTAAAATACACTCGTTATAATATTATCTGACAGTTATGATTATTTATAACTAGCCGTCAGGCTCGCTTCGCTCGCCATATCCGTCTAGCCAGGGGGCTCCGCCCCCTGGACCCCCGACTGGATCGTCCAAGAATGAGATCAGAATTTTTCATTTGAGCATTTTTATCATATGTTAGGACGATCCAGTTGGAGGTCCAAACTCAACATCTGGCTAAACGGATATGGCGAGCGAAGCGAGCCTGACGGCTAGTTATAAATAATCATAACTGTCAGATAATATTATAACGAGTGTATTTTAAAGTTAATTAGAAATGAAAAAATATACAAATTCTCAAAATCAGCGGTTCTGAATCAGAATTAATTTACTCTGAATCAGAAAACAATGGCAACGGTTCAATTCCTTTCAATTCGGTCCAAATTCATCGAAAAGAAATAAAATATTATTTTTCGTTGGAAGAGAAGGCCTGACTGCTAGTAATATAATATTCCCAGGAATAGCTCTGATTGAAGTGGCAGTGCCCAATCAATTTTTCCGCGATAAATGCATTTCAATCTTAAACTTGGTGCCAACCTAACAAAGTCAACTCAATTTATGCCAACCTGACAAAATTATTAATTTAGTTACCAGTTAACAACTGTTTCGAAGAGGTACTCTCTCTAGATTATAGTTCTATATCAACATAATTATGGTATGGACATTTTTCTATTATAATTAAGAGAATAAGAAGAATATACATGCTAAAAGACGAACTTTAAACCCTTAAAAACCACCCTTAGAGTTAAAATATTGCCAAAAGATTTCATAGTGCGCCTCTAAAGGGCCAACTGAACATACCTACCAAATTTGAACGTTTTTGGTCCGGTAGATTTTTAGTTCTGCGAGTGAGTGAGTGAGTGAGTGAGTCAGTCAGTCAGTGAGTGAGTGCCATTTCGCTTTTATAATATAGATTCGTAAATATTAGTAATGTGTATGTTGTTGTATATGGTAATATGCAAATATATTATAGACAAGTTATTGAAATAATACTGTAGATACTGTATAAAATTATCCTCTATTTCTATATTGGTCAAAGTTTAAAAAAAAAGAATCTTTGGTCTCGAGGGTTATTCTAATGTCAAGTAAGAATAGCTAGAAATCTTGAGAAATGCCAACTTTCTCCACTTTTGTAGAGAATAAAGGCGAGGTATATCTATATTGCCAGCTGATACAACGGCCTATTGTGTGTGGAGGTGTTTGATTTGAAGACAGCAGAATTCTGTAAATGAGGAGGGTGGTTTCATTTCAGTTTTTGAGGCGGAGTGTTCATGTGGTGGGGGGTCATATTTAGCCGGGCAGCTTGCTTCCCCTACTGGATCCTTCACCACCTCACGGGAGAAGTTATGCCATCCGGAGTATAGTCCCAATCGAGCTTCAAAGTCAAAAATTGTTCTGGAATGTGTTGCAGACATTCCCTTCAAATTTGATTGTCAAATGTTCAATTGTTACAAAAATGAAAATCCCACCCCCCCACATTGAAGCTGCTTTAACAATGAAAGGAAAACATATAGTGTAATAACACATCAAATTGAAGAGAATTCAATGCTCTACAAACATGCGATAAGCATTTTTCATTTTTACGATGCATTGATGGAGAGTTATAAGCCCTGAAAGAGCAAAAAATCGGATAAAAGCCTGTATTTTCACACTTTCAAGAGCGAATATTTCCAAAACTGCAATGAACAAGAATTGTAAAGAATTTATCAAGCTTCATTTCTGAATAGTTTGTCATGTCGGTTGAACGATTTTTTCCCAAGATATAAGCGTGTGAGCAAAAAATTAAAAATATTTGAGCATTATTAACAAGAATGAACTTTTAATATTAAATCAGATATACTGGGATGACTTCAATCATACTATCTACTATAGAACGCGAAATATTAAATTTAACAACTCTGTAGTCATTACTTCCACTGACTTGGACCCGGTTGCACAAACGTCTGTTAAATTTTAATCATAATTAAATGCCAAGAGAACCAATCAGTGAAGGCGTTTTAGAAAAGGAGGCTTGTTGATTAGTTCTTGTGACACTTAATCATGATTGAAATTTAACGGGATTTTGTGCAACCGGGGCTGAATAGCATGAATCTCACTGTATATTAGTTAGACGACACGCCACTGCATTTTCCATCCTCAATTAGTTCAAGTTCAAATGACCTACAATTGTATAATATTATAAAAAATGATAATTTCTTGTTTAATAATGTTTAGTAGGCCTACAATAGTACCTATCGTGAGGGTTGTCTGGCTGTTCATCTAGGAGGACTGAGTTGATGGAGTCCGATTCAATTGAAATGCATTTGTTGATAGTGGTTCGCAAGCAGCCGTGGATCTTCATTTCGAGAGGACTGAATGGCCCCTTCAAGATCATCTGCAAAGAGCAAAAATATAATTGAAACTTACTTTACTATAAATTGTTTTTTTATATTTTCATTCTTCACTATAAGATGATTCATATCATGGCGCTTACCCTTCATTGTAATAATCAGTTGAATTCAAATTCAAATTCAAATTTATTGTTTTCATTTTTCATTACAATCAAATTTGATAAATCCATACAATTATAAAACTAGCTGCAAATAATAATCAGTGGATATAATGAATAACAAAAAATTTATATTTAATAAAAAACCAAACCACCGTGAAGCTGATTATCAGTTGGATGATACTGACGTATGATGTATGACGTTGGATGATATAGCTTCAACTGGATGATGGAGATGATCAAATTTGAAACTTCATGAAATAAAATTTATTGCAAACAATAATGTTTTACTACTCACAAAAAAGCAAGAAGCTTTCGTACGTGAGTAGGAGTTGAAAAAAAAACATATTCACACACACAATCACACACAAGTATGTTTTTCAATCATAGACATGTTTAATTTTCAATGAATATAGATATTAGTATTATATTATACCGTATCACTAGTATAATTTAATTAGTATGATTTAATTAATTGGAGCCTTTAACATCATAAGAATAATTTAAAAAAAAGAAATTTTGTATTTAAAAAGTAGGAAGTACAACAAAGAGGAAAATCACAAGGTTTTTTCAAAGAGAAAAGGAAGGGAAAATGGCAAAAGCTTATACATTCAAATTAGAAATCATCAGCCCACCACTCTAAAAAGGTTTTCTAACTCTATTGGTGACTGAAGCCATAGCCAAATTTTCAATTTATTGTAGAATTTCCTGTAATATCTCTCACTTCTAATTTCATTTGGTAGAAGATTAAAAAACTTGGGTCCGAGAAATAGAAAACATCTTTGAAATGTAGTGGAATTTGGCTTTGGGACTTTCAACATCAGTTGCATTGATTGACGTGTCACCCGATGATCATCTTCATGAATGGGTCTAGCTGAAAGTCCTATACTACCACTCATTCTGTAAAACAAGGATAACACCTTCAGCACATAGATGTATCTGAAAGGGAGGATTCCCAACAGTTGGAAAATTGGAAAGGTATGAGTCCTTCTATTCACACCATGAATAATTCTTACCACTGATTTCTGCAGTGTGATTAGGCCTTTAAAATGAGATAGGAAAGTAGACGCATAACAAGAGATTCCATATTCCAGTCGACAATTGAAAAATGCAAAATACATGACACGTAAAATACTCACTGGAAAGAATTGCTTCAATTGATGGAATCTTCTTAGCAAATATAATAGGTACATCTTGATTTTCTGTATATGTAGATTCCAAGTCAGCCCATAATCAAGAGTTAGACCCAAATACTTGACAAAATCCAACTGCTTGATGACATCACAGCTACAATTTGGATGATTACAGCCAATCTTATGATACTTGATTGGGTCAGTAAAATGAAATGGAGCTGATAATGAAAAATTAATATAACAGGTTTTAGTAGCATTGAGTGCTAATTTATTACAATCAAACCAGCAACGTAGATCTATTAGGTCAAGCTGGATCATTTCCTGTAGTTCAATTTCACTTTTGGCAGAATATGCCAATGCCGTGTCATCAGCAAACGATGTTAAGGATCCATTGAATGTGTTGGAGAACAAAAGAATTAGGCAGTACTCACACTAGTGCGACTCCAGTCTTACCGACCTTTCGATTTGAATTATTTGAAATATATTTAATTACTGATGGCTTATATTTGATCAAATTTTTTCCAATGAGACAGTTTACTGCTTAAAAAAAATTGGAGTGGCCGTAGTCGAATAGATTAGATGCTGGCTTCATAATCCAGATGCCCGGGTTCGAATCCCATCCCGGGCGAGATATTTTTCTCGGGCCAATCCCGTGTTTCGGATGGACACGTTAATCGTCGGTCTCGGCTGCCTAAGAAGCAACGTTATGTAATGACAGAGGCCCTGAAATTGATCAGTTGCGACCTGAAAACTATGATAACCAGACCTGAGCCAGCCACTAGCTATTTTCCAGTAATAAAGACTAGAATTAGAAATAATGAATGAACTGAAATCTAATAATAGAAAATAGATTGA
Organism: Nilaparvata lugens; assembly: GCF_014356525.2. Taxonomy (NCBI): domain Eukaryota; kingdom Metazoa; phylum Arthropoda; class Insecta; order Hemiptera; family Delphacidae; genus Nilaparvata; species Nilaparvata lugens. Next base: position 65,425,790 of record NC_052507.1, on the reverse strand, counting down.
TTACTGACTTTAGAATGTGTTTCTTCGAATGTTGGCGATTTCATGTCGAGATCATCATCGTTATCGAACAATGTTTGATTGGACTCGGTCTCATCCCCGTCGTTATTCACATCCTCAGGCACATTGTTGTACGAATTGAACTTGGACTGGTGCTTCACTCTCCGGTCGTGGTTCATCTGAAAACAAATATCAGTTGCCATTCAAATTCATATAAAGGAAATTACATTTTTTAATGGATTTTTCAGCAACACTGTAACAACAACAACGGGACTGAGGCCCGGTTACACAACAGCCGGTTAAAACGTGATTAACTTCACGAAAGCCAGAGAACGCTTTTTTGAAAAGAACGCTTCTCTGATGTTCTCGTGAAATTAAACACGATTAAAATTTAACCAGCTTTTGTGCAACCGGTACAAAAACTTCAGATTAGTTTCGTGAACAACTAGCTTTTCCAGCAGCTTTATCCATTGAAGAATCACTCTTGACATAATTGGAAACACTATTCAATAATTTACAATCATAACATAAGATAAGAATAAATTACGTAAAGTTACAGCCTACATAAGCTTGTGAAGTCGGTAATGATGCGGATGATAATAGGAAATGAATGAACCTACAGTTTTAGGTGGGTTCCGAACCACCGGAAGCGATTTTACAACTCAAATCATATTCTGAGGAGTTGGCTCAAGCGGTCACCCGTCCAACGGAAGAGCAGGCGAATGATCCTTAACTTATTCAAGTGATAGCTGATCAGCGCGACCACTGGGTCAAACCACGCCCTAAATATAAACTTTAATATTATATAGTACGAGCAAACCTCAATTTGCAGCACAAGGCTTTATGGCCAATGTTATTTCTCACAACAATAGGAGCAAACTGTTGCCGTTTTTATGCTGAATTTGTATTAATAGGAAGTTGGCGAACACAACATTTAGGGCCGTTTGCACAGTGTAAGTTTAAGCTAAAGCTTAAACCAAATCTGGATTTTTTTTGGTTTAACTAAAATTCCGTTTGCACAGTATCAGTTTAAACTCTGTATTGAGTTTAAACTCTGGGAAAGTTTAAACTCTGGGAAAGTTTAAACCTCCAAAGCAGGAGGTTTAAACCAAATAATTTGAATTAACTTGAAATCTGTAAAGATTTGATGGGGAAACAGCTGATAGTAAATTATTTTTCGACAGTTGTTTTTAATGCTTCTGTAGACGATAATTATTATTAATTTAGGTTATAGTGAATCATTATTTGAATATAAAAATAATTGTAATGGAGGAATTTATAAAAGTTTTCAATGCGATTGATAAAGATGACTGCGAAGAAATTTTGAAACTGAGAAAAATTGAGCAAAAAACAAATAATTTTAATTTCTAGGATAGATTTTTTTAGCGGTTTTGCTTGTACAGCAACTGCCAATTTAGTATTTTGATTGAATAAACCACTTGAAGAAATTGAGACAATTTTTAACAGTGGGCTTCGATTAGAAAACATGTTTTTAATAACACATAACTGAGATATTTGCTTTCGATAGATTTCTAATAAACGAGAAAGACCGTAGTAGATTCAAGCGTAACAAAATAACTTTTTTATCTTACATTTTAACATATATTTTTCCTACAGATACCTTGAAAAGTGACCATTTCTGCACTGATTGCAGGCCGCAAAGAATCACTTTTCCGCTCTAGTGCGCAAAGTGAGTACTTTGCGTACTCCAGATTTGCAGCATGACACGCATAATAGTTAGTAGGTTATATGGAGCACCAGTGCAGGAAAATCAAAATTAAGTTGGTATCACTCATAGTGAGGCCCACGTTATAATGGCAGTGGAGAACAGCGTTGCCTTGCCATTATGTGCCTTGATTATAGTCATTTCAATGCTTACATAACATAAACCCCCTTCAAGCAGTCACATAAATTTTCAATTGAATTACTAATCATATAATTCAATTTCAATAATTAAGGTTTTTATTAATAATAAAATTACACAGAAGAACATTTGATAGATTTCAGGGAATTTTACCCATAATTACCCACTTTTCATATTCATGGTAACTGTAGGAAAAATTAAATGTGAAATACGT
>NC_052507.1:65384897-65423615 GCF_014356525.2 Nilaparvata lugens | reverse complement strand
TTTAGTTTCAGTGAGAAAAGTACCCCAGTTATTACTTTCATTGCCCTATTACCATAGGTAAGGAAATATTGCTTGCCCTATTACCATAGGTAAGGAAAGTATTGCTTTCAGAAAAAAATTAAGGTACCCAATTTCTAAATGTCTATACGTTTCAAGGTCCCCTGAGTCCAAAAAAGTGGTTTTTGGGTATTGGCATAGAGAAACAATAGCACAAGTAGATATCCCATGGTATAGGGCGTTTATGTCGCAACTTTTACTGTTATCTCAAGCCTATAGTCCACGAAGTTCTTTCCCGTGAAGCTTCATGACGCTGGTAGTCTCTCATATTGTGCCGTTCATACACTCTTACCCGGTCAAAACAGTAAAAATCGACAATAATCGACGGTAATCGGCTTGAGATAACAGTAAAAGTTGCAACATAAACGCTCTATACCATGGGATATCCACTTACGCAATTGTTTCTCTATGGTATTGGTCTGTATGTGTGAGTGTGTGTGTATGTGTGTCTGTATACACGATATATCATCTCCCAATCAACGGAATGACTTGAAATTTGGAACTTTTGGTCCTTACACTATAAGGATCCGACACGAACAATTTCTATCAAATGCAATTCAAGATGGCGGCTAGAATGACGAAAATGAAGTCAAAAACAGGGTTTTTCACGATTTTCTGGAAAACGGCTCCAACGATTTTGATCAAATTTATACCTAAAATAGTCATTGATAAGCTCTATCAACTGAAACAAGTCCCATATCTGTAAAAATTTTAGGAGCTCTGCCCCATTTATGCAAAGTTTGATTTTAGGTTCACAATTACCCGGTTTCAGATACAATTTAAACAAAAAACTCAAAATGGAAAAGATTGAACATGAAAATCTCTACAAGTAATGTTCATTAACATTTTCACCTGAATTTGAAAATAAACTCGAAATTCTAGAAAATGTGATTATTCAATTGCAAACTGTTGGCAACTGTTGATTCTATTAAATCATTTACTTTGAAGAGATATCAGACCACGTGTGTCTCCAGCGTTATTGTTATGTCACCAGCTGGATCAGATCTTTGAATAGTAGACTTGAGATGCGCGTGAACACTAGCGTCAGGTGATCAATTTTCATAACGGCAAGGAAAGTTGTGTGAGTGCGCCACTCCAGATTTTTTTTACACTTTAGAGTCGCATTTCCATGGTAACCTTTTCTTTTTTTCGGCAAGTGTCAACAACAGTAAACGTGATTCGAGCAAAGCTATTTGACAATGTCTAGCAAAAGAGTGAGAACACAAATGTTGTGATTTGCACGCCCGAAATGCATCCCCTCCCCACCCACCGTCTGTGCAAATCGCTACGTGACCTGAACTGAAAGCCAATCAGCTTAATCAGTCGAAATTGTGAGATTTTAAGTCAACAGTTGTCACCAGTCGTCAGTCAGCCAGCGCAGTGTAACAAGGATCGGATTCACTTTAAACTAGCAGCATTCCTTGCGAATAACATCATTGGTTCGTAATTTCAACCAATGCTGACAGTTTTGAGTGAGAGTGTCAACTCGTGTCTTGGGTCGTAAATGTAAACATGGACTATACTTTGCTTGATGACGTCAAGCGTTAGACTCCAGCTTAATGAAGAGACAAATCAACAACACGCCAGTGGGATGCGGAAAGAATAAAATTAGACAAGAGAACAAGAGAAGAGGTAACATGTTTGTGGGGAAATCGGATCAATCTATTAAGGTGTGAATTCTAATTGATGATCCATACTCTGTATAAAATAAGTTGAGACTTGGAGAAAATATCCGTGTTCCCAAGTTGTTCGAAATTTCAATCTTTTCATGAAAGCCCATATTGTGACAGAATGTATTCAATTCGACAACAATGTAATTGTGTGCATTCTAATTGATAATCTATACTCTGTATAGAATAAGTTGAGACTTGGAGAAAATATCCGTGTTCCCAAGTTGTTCGAAATTTCAATCTTTTCATGAAAGCCCATATTGTGAATGTATTCAATTCGACAACACAGTCGATGACGAGTTGTAAATTTAAATATCAAGTCATATGAGCTTGTATGAAATTATATTTTGTATGCAACAGTTTTTCAAAACAGTTTTTACTTTCCTTGCCCTACTACCATAGGTAAGGAAAGTATTGCTTTCCAAAAAAAATTAAGGTACCCCAATTTCAAGTTTTCTATACGTTTCAAGGTCCCCTGAGTCCAAAAACATGATTTTGGGTGTTGGTCTGTGTGTGTGTATGTGTGTATGTGTGTGTGTGTGTATGTCTGTGAACACGATAACTCCATTCCTAATTAACCGATCGACTTGAAATTTTAAACTTACGGTCCCTATACCATGAGGACCCGACAATAAGAAATTCAATAAAATTCAATTCAAGATGGCGGAAAAAATGGCGGATAATTACTAAAAAACCATGTTTTTCACGTTTTTCTCGAAAATGGCTCTAACGATTTTCTTCAAATTTATATCATGGATAGCTATTTATAAGCCCTATCAACTAGCATAAGTCTCATTTCTGGGAAAATTTCAGGAGCTCCGTAATATTCTTGAGAAAAATGGCGAAAATGACTAAAAAACCATGTTTTTCACGGTTTTATCGAAAACGGCTCCAACGAGTTTCTTCAAATTTATACCATGGATAGCTATTTTAAGCCCTATCAACTGGCATGAAATTCATTTCTGGGAAAATTTCAGGAGCTCCGTAATATTCTTGAGAAAAATGGCGGATAATGACTAAAAATCCATGTTTTTCACCGTTTTCTCGAAAACTGCTCTAACGATTTACTTCAAATTCATACCATGGATAGATATTCATAAGCACTATCAACTGGCATGAGTCTCATTTCTGGGAAAATTCCATGAGCTCCGTAATATTCTTGAGAAAAATGGCGAATAATGACCAAAAACCAGGTTTTTCACGGTTTTCTCGAAAACGGCTCTAACGATTTTCTTCAAATTCAAGCCATGAGTAGCTATTCATAACTTTTACTTACTGACTGGAGTACTTTCGATTGCCAGGCAATCGAAAGTACTCCAGTCAGTAAGTAAAAGTTTTTAATATTTACTCAATAATTGACTGCATGTCGTGTTAAAATACATAGAAAAAAAGTGTGCCAATTAAATTCATATATTCAGTTATAAATATCTCCACCGGTTACACTGGAGCTGGCACTCTGCGATACTAGTTATCCCGGTACAAGTGACTAATTACTATGGTATAATTGTTGACTATTGTAAATAATGATCAATGATATATCAAATTATTATGTATTATATTCACCAAGGAAATATATCTTTCCATCATTCCATAATTGGAATATTAAATATTCTTGTAGCTCATTATATTTCGTCAAAGCCTTCACATCTCACAGTTATTAAACAATTTGGTGGAGTTGAGCTATCTTATTTTTTTGATTACAGACAAGGATTGATTGATTAATTGCCTTTATTGGGGAGGGCGGAGTTAGGACTCCTGGTCCTCTCTGCCACACAACCCTTAAAGGATAAGGGAGAAACTAACCAATCTTGATCAGAAATCAGGTGCTGACTATGAAACATGAATCTCACTCTAGTTCAAACACTGAAAGACGTTTTTAGCCAGGTCAATCCCGTGTTATCGGGTTAGCACGTTAAATTGCCGGTCGTAAGGCCCATTGACGGCTTAAATTTTATATTCAGGCCAAGTGGTGGGACCTTCCCGTAAGGGACTCCCAACCAACAAAAAGCCATACGAATTCACCTTATTTTTATTTTAGTAATCTAGATGGGTAGTAAACCAAATAAAATAATAAGAGAGAATATGAATAACAATTCAGTCAACGTTATAATTATTGGACAATTTTATTGTTGTTTGATTTTGATGAAGAATCATCCATATACTGAATTCAGATTATTAAAAACAATATAAAAACTTGTAGTACCAAAATATTTTGAAGGGTACTAAGTTTTTATATTGTTTTTAATAATTTAAACAAAAGTAGCCCATATAAGTGAAGTGTTTTTATAAATTCAGATTGTATTGTAACAATGATACGTAACTTTCTTTAAAGTAAATTAGTAACGAAGTGCTCTTGAGGAACTTTTCAAAATTTCGTCTTTACTTTTTTCTGTTTAGAATCTTTCTTGATAATAAATAATTTCCCACACATAGGTGGAATTTGACTACTTTGAACTTTGAAACTTATTATTGAGAGGTAACGTTATTGGAAAGTCGAGTAACATTTTCTAAACATTTATGCCCGATTCTGGAATTTATTTATCTATACATTACATGTATGATTTGTATTTCGTAATGAAATTGATGCAAACGTATTTGGGAATGTTTGAACCGTGCGACCCCACGACATTTCAACTTGAAATCAGGCCGGGCGGTCCACGTGTTTTCTTGTCAATTGGAAAAAAAATTGAGTGGAAAAGCAGCAGTTCTAATCGAGTCGTCACCGCGAGAAGATCTAGTCACAGAACAAGTCTCGGCCTCTAAAGAATTAGGCTTCGGACTATTTAGACGGAAAATATCCTTATGATCTACAAAGATAAAATAATTGTTATTTATTTTGATACGAGATTACGAATTTGAATTGCATTTGATAATGGGAAATTACTTAAAGTTTCAGGAAATAGATTATGCGTTATGATATTGTTGTTTTGTGTAGAAAAGTGAATAGTTTGAGTTCAATTAATGTTTTTTGAAGATCCCGGTCATTTCTATTTTGAGCTAGTGTTGGTATTTTTTTCTGGGACTGGCACATCCCAATTAAATTCATATATTCAGTTATAAATATCTCCACCGGTTACACTGGAGCTGGCACTCTGCGATACTAGTTATCCCGGTACAAGTGACTAATTACTATGGTATAATTGTTGACTATTGTAAATAATGATCAATGATATATCAAATTATTATGTATTATATTCACCAAGGAAATATATCTTTCCATCATTCCATAATTGGAATATTGAATATTCTTGTAGCTCATTATTGGTGGAGTTGAGCTATATTATTTTTTTGATTACAGACAAGGATTGATTGATTGATTGATTGCCTATATTGGGGAGGGCGGAGTTAGGACTCCTGGTCCTCTCTGCCACACAACCCTTAAAGGATAAGGGAGAAACTAACCAATCTTGATCAGAAATCAGGTGCTGACTATGAAACATGAATCTCACTCTAGTTCAAACCCTGAAAGACGTTTTTAGCCAGGTCAATCCCGTGTTATCGGGTTAGCACGTTAAATTGCCGGTCGTAAGGCCCATTGACGGCTCAAATTTTATATTCAGGACTCCCAACCAACAAAAAGCCATACGAATTCACCTTATTTTTATGTTAGTAATCTAGAAGGGTAGTAAACCAAATAAAATAATAAGAGAGAATATGAATAACCACTCAGTCAACGTTATAATTATTGGACAATTTTATTGTTGTTTGATTTTGATGAAGAATCATCCATATACTAAATTCAGATTATTGAAAACAATATAAAAACGTTTAGTACCAAAATATTTTCAAGTTTTTACTAAAGGGTACTACAAGTTTTTATATTGTTTTTAATAATTTGAACAAAGTAGCCCTTAAAAGTGAAGTGTTTTTATAAATTCAGATTGTATTGTAACAATGATAGGTAACTTTCTTCAAAGTAAATTAGTAACGAAGTGCTCTTTAGGAACTTTTCAAAATTTCTTCTTTATTTTTTCTGTTTAGAATCATTCTTGGATAATAAATCATTTCCCACACATAGGTGGAATTTGACTACTTTGAACTTTGAAACTTATTATTGAGAGGTAACGTTATTGGAAAGTCGAGTAACATTTTCTAAACATTTATGCCCGATTCTGGAATTTATTTATCTATACATTACATGTATGAGTTGTATTTTAATTTGAAACAACGATTGGGCAAGTAACTCCCAGAGATAAACAGATTCTAACTTCGCGCAATCAACATTGAGCCCTGCCAGTTCATTTACAATACTCTATGATTCCCACTTTCATCACAGTGTGTGATAATAGAAACATACTGTGGTTATGATGAATCGTCAACAACCCATCTGAACGCAGTGGAGCTCTGATGACTGCTTCCTGATTCTTGTTCATCTAAATGTGCAGTGCAGCTTTAGGAAACCGCTACTACTGTGATGAATGGGAGAAGCCCTGCTCGTATTGCACCCGTATCCGACTGTCCATCCGACCCGTTCGCCGACATTTAACCTTTTCTCACCTCCGCTGCTTTGTAACGGACCCACATTATTTGCTGACGTCTGCACCACTTTCAGACAGCCGATCCCTCTGTCAATCTTTGCCATGGAAGTTCAAAAGCTATTTGCAGCCCGCGTTACTACAGATACGGTTCAATTAGGCGAATAAATTGGTTGACTCACATAATCGTTTGCAGTAGAGGTGATTTGTGGCAGAATGCAGTAACCTTCATATTGCTACAAAGGGTTAAATCTCAAATATATTCTATATATATGTATTTTAAATATTTTTTTTACTCACGTAAAATTATTATGATAATAATGATGATGTATTAACATTATGTGACCTAGTTTCCGTGAATTTATTTATTTTACCGTAGTGGTTTGAATAAGCTCTATTTTTTTCTATTGACATGTTTGCTGTATCTAGTTGTACGAACTCACTGCCGGCGCACAAGTTGTTCTTTGCCGGTAGTGCCATTTTGTAAGTTAGAATATTTATTTTTATTTATCAATCTGTATTATTTTATGGAAAATAAATGAATTTGAATAATGATAATAATTATTGTATGATAATGTATCAATTACCTTAAAATGGATCTTCATAGGATTGTCAGTGATCCTTTTATATGTATGTCAAATTATTTAACATTCTTACCAAAACCCTGTGTCTCATTACACTAACAGAAACCCCTGGTCTGACAGACATCAATATCATTAGCTGAATATCATAATTAAGCTGGAAAAACTATAAGTCTGTATATACTTAATATTAACCCGAAAATATTATATTCTTGAAAATTTAATACATCCTTATAATCATTGCATTATAATAATTAATTTAGGTAACTTTAGGTTCAATAACTCAAAAATAAAACACTCTAAGTATGAAATGGGAAGAAAAAGTTGAATGTGAAACTTGGACCGTGAATCACTGATATGTGGCAAAATTATGATAAACTCTCATATCTTCCAGGATTTATGGAAGATCCAGAGCTTCTACACACATTATTCCCTAAATAATACATGTTGTACTTAGCCACATGCTGTGTATATCTCACTAAACCCAACTCGCTGCTCATTTATCTCTGACAGATTATGATATAATTTATTTCTACCGAATAACGTCAACTCAGTGGCTCTCTTCCATGCACTCTGAGCATTATTATAAAGTATTGGGATGATCATCTCCTTCCGAATAAAAAGTGTGAAATAAATTCGAATTCAAATAGCTCGATTTTCGTCTGTGAAAGAAAGTCTCATCAATCAATTTCCGAAATATCCAATTCTCATTATAGTTCTCAATTTTAAAATTTTAGTTACAAAAACTATTTGGAGCTATTTTATATTCAGAAACTATTCAGACAGCATTAATGCTCTCCATCATCTATTGAGTCTCTTGGATGAATAAGAGATAGCGATTTCTGAAAATCAATGTGAGATTGATTGATAACATTCGTTGAATCAAATTGAGACTTAAGAGCTTCAACTTTTTCAGGTTTTTGATCGTTTAAAATGTGAGCAGTCAAAGTGAGTTCCTTAGAATTATGGTTGGATCATCGACGAATTTAGAGATGACCATTTTCATATCATTCTATCTCCCCTTTGAAAATTCTGAATAACTCAAGTTTTTAATAACGATACAAGGACTTCAATAGAGGTTCTATCACATCCGTCTTAAGATAATTTATCGATTATCATGTTTGTTTAGATTGATTTTCTGATTAATATCGGCGAGATTCCATTGAGCCGTAAATTGTGAGTCACATCTTTACTCCTTCATTTACTCCTTTCCTCATCAAACTCCTTTATTTTGAAATGAATACTTGTGCGTCTCTAGTCTCGGCCAATGACAGTCAAGCTCAACCTTCATTGGTCAACAGCTAATGTCCAACCGCAGGGCTGCTGCTGCTGTAATTAATATAGTCGTAGCCACCTCTAATTGACCGAGCGAAGTGAGTTCTAAGATTCAAGTCGACGGTTTGGCATATCTCTTAATGTTTAAATGTTTCTATGTTGCGCATTTACGGCGAAACGCGGTAATAGATTTTCATGAAATTTGACAGGTATGTTCCTTTTATAATTGCGCTTCGACGTATATACAAGGTTTTTTTGAAATTTTGCATTTCAAGGATAATATAAAAGAAAAAAGAAGCCTCCTTCATACGCCAATATTGGAGTAGAAATCAGTCTATAGAATTATTCATCATTAATCAGCTGACAAGTGATTACACAGATGTGTGGAGAAGCCAGTCTATTACTGTATTTCCATAAGATCTATAGTTTCAATCAGGTACTTGTGGATGAGAATACTGCGTGAGGTCTACTGTTCACAGAACTACTAGTATAAAAGGAAAAAGGAGCCTCCCTCATAAGCAAATATTGGAGTAAAAATCAGACTATAGAATTATTTATCATAAATCAGCTGTCTAGTGGACTATAATACTACCCGTTCAAAAACATCGAACATCTTGAAAATGTATCTTTCCATCAACGTTGTAGACAGTTGCAGCCACACCTGATAACAGCACTAACACTCACATTCCGGGACGACAAGTCACGGTACGATATGATAGAAAGCTCTATGTTTATTTAGGATTTTATCTAGACATTTTAAACTGATAAATTATTTATCAATTTTTGAGAGAACATAACAACAGGTCAATGTAACTTACTGAGCACGTGGTCTACTGTTCACAGAACTACTAGTACATTAGAGCCACCTCTGTATTAGAGGTGGCTATGTTATAGTCAACCGCGATGGAAAATGTTACAGATGGGTGCAACCTTGCCAAATAAGAGTTGATCACAGCTGATTCAAAGAGAGAATCAGTTAGTATTTTTATAATCCACCTGACAAATTAACGTTTATTGGTGTGGTGGAGTGAAGGGGGACTCATCTGTTCCAATTCCCATCGGACTATTTTCGTTTGGTTGATTATAGAGACTAATAATGTTATAACAACAGAGACTAGTATCTCAAATTGTTTGAATTTGAATGAGAAAATAAGTGGGTATCAACAACATCAATACTTTTTCAATGAATATCCCCAAAATCTAATCCTAATCCTGCGATTAGTTCAACCACTCAAATTCCAGTTTATGTGGAAAAATCTGATGTGATTAGAACGATTGACATGCTGAGATTCACTTTTCTAATACAAATACTTTCCTAACGTCAAGAAAATGACTAACTCTAGATTTGAATACAAGATTCCATCATTTGATACATTATATAATTAAATGAGTCGTTTCAATTCAATAAATAAGTTATGAAGAAATCATTGGATGGAATAGTGTGAGTTTTGTACTTTTTATACAGATTGATTCACGCGTGAGTCTGTTACGATATCTATAGCACTCTAATCTGCATGAAGACTTGAATGTTAATTGACCGAGCGAAGTGAGGTTTAAGATTCAAGTCGACGGTTTGGAATTTCTCTTAATGTTTAAATGTTTATATGTTGCGCATTTACGGCGAAACGCGGTAATAGATTCTCATGAAATTTGACAGGTATGTTCCTTTTTTAATTGCGCGTCGACGTATATACAAGGTTTTTGGAAATTTTGCAATTTCAAGGATAATATAAAAGAAAAAAGGAGCCTCCTTCATACGCCAATATTAGAGTAAAAATCAGACTATAGAATTATTCATCATAAATCAGCTGACAAGTGATTACACAGATGTGTGGAGAAGCCAGTCTATTGCTGTATTTCCATAAGGTCTATAGTTTCAATCAGGTACTTGTGGATGAGAATACTGCGTGAGGTCTACTGTTCACAGAACTACTGGTAAGGTTACCTTTTTTTCTCTCTCCATCATTTTGATGATGTACTTATTGTATGAATCAATCAATAGAGAATGTCAAAAGTTGAGAGCGACAATTCAATTATGCTGTGCTGTATGTAAATAGCCTACAGTGAGGAAGTGATAGCCAGTGGTGTGAAATGTTTGTTATGAGCGGTGTGAGGCAGATTCAATACTAATCCTTGCATTCGGAATTATAGAGAATGGATGATCAAAGGACATCTCATATTATAAGCTATTGACGACAGGGCAGAGGCAGAGCTGCAAGGCTCTTCCCTATCAGCTTATCACTAAAGACTGATAGACATCTCTATGCTGTTCGATGATATAGGTCATGTTTATAGATGTTGGCCTATTTCAAGCTTATCAGTCTGTAGCTATTTATAACAGCGTCAGCATGTTGTTTTATTCATCGCATCACAGATATGTAACTTTAACGATATTATTTATTATTAGCTATTTTTAAATCAATCTCTATTGATATCATTTGACATTGAAAGGAAAATCCAAATCAAAGATGGCTCTTTTTATGTTTTTTCGTATCTCATTTTAGATATCTCATGAATTGAATAAACCTCACCACGCCGTCAAACAGAAAATTCATTCTATTATTTTCCAAATAGATTCTAAACTATGAGTAGCTTCTATATACGAGAGACAGTATTATATTTGGCTGGGGTTGGACCAAACGAGCCTTCTGTAAAAATATTTTAAGTTCATTCTGATCAGATCACATACTAACATGTAGACAAGATGAAGGAACACATTGTTCCCTTACATTGTTTCTCTCTGGAGGAGCACATAGGATAGATATTGACACATAAGATATGGGAGTATAGTGATATAGGCTAGTATACTTATAATACGAATAGATAGATATTGTTTCTATTGTCAGCTGAAAATTGACTCAGTTTCAAAATAAAGTGATGAATGTATAGATTTAGTTTTCAATCAATCTTTATGGGGAATAGGATTAATCAAAGTTCTATATTCTTTCTAATACAAGGATAATAATGGATAAACAATGAATTAATCTTGGACATAATGAAGAGTTACAGAATCGGAAGGGTTTTATAGAGAAGTAGTTTTAGAAAGTAAAGTATTTGGAGAAACTTAGTTCGATATCTTTGCGCCTGCTCAGCAGGAGAGAGAGAGAGTTGAGATTGTAAAGATGCTTGAAATATCATATTGACTATTAACACCAAAAATGCTATAATTGTTATAGGTCAAGGTTAAATATGTTGGGTATGGGAGCAAAAACTGTGATAAACGTTTTGATGATGAATCCGAGAAATTTTTCTCAAGGCTAGGACATTTTTGAATGAAAACCATTAAATGGTTTATCAATAAAACCACTTATTTATTGAAACAATTTGAGATAAAAGTTTTGGTTGTTACAACATTAACAATCTTTAGTAAACTGAAAGCTCAAACAGCAGAATATACAGCATGGCTGAAGTACTGAAGCACTACGATTGGCCATTACTGTTGCTAAGACTGAGCTCTGCTGTCATTGGCGGAGACAAAACACGCCCAAGCATTCACAATATGGTCTTGAGAAGCGTTGAACAACAACAAATGAAGATAAACTTAGTACCTATCTTACAAAACTGAATAGATAATATGGTCTTATATGAATGAAATTTGAACATAACCATCAAAGAATCAATTACATTGTGATTGAGTTTCCAAATATTAAAGAGTTGGTAGACTATTACAATAGCCATGCCCTCCATAATTAAAAAATTGACATCCCACCAATGAAGATTGATCATTTTTATTGACCGCATGACCGGAGTACCTGAGTATCGAGTGACATAGGTTTCTATTGTGATGGAACTATTATGTCATGTTTTTTGAACATTATGCTGAATAGAACATACAATATAATGTAGTACAACAGAACAAACAAAACATTGAAGACAAGTTAGTTTTCCTGATACCTTTTTCACCTTCTCAAGGATTGAAGGTTTTCCTAGTACATGGGAATTTTTGTTAATCTCTGTATCAAACTTGTTTGTGTGTGTAAAAATAAATTGAATTGAAGATTCGACTATAACTCTGCTTCCTTCAAAATCTATTTGTTACATACATTTTTCTAATTAATCAGGATAAGGCTAATAAGGATAATGAAAATTCAACAATCTATAACTATTATTGAATAGTGAATAGTCAATAAATAGTCAACAAATAGTCAATCAATAGGAATATTGATTGAAAAATAGTAGTATTGGAGTCTCACAATTATCTATCTAAAAACGTCTATCTAAAAACTTGTAGTACGGTAACAGAAATTTAACTATTTCTCAAACTATTCAGTCGACATAGTTCAAAAGTTCTTTCCATCACTATCAATTCTCAATAACAAAGTTCAACCGTTGCATTTTTTCACATTTAAATAGACTGTTGCTCAACCTCGATAATAGCATCCTAGTTATTCGTTATCGTAGGCATGGATTGTTGCACAGTTCAACTCTATAGAAACTATTTCTCAATGACAGATTGCATGGCCAAACTTCTTAATAATAGGCCTATTTCCAATCCAATTCAAATGAATTATATTCCAATGTTCGAGGTTGATTGTTAGACAGGAATTAAAAGTTCTAACTCCGCCAAATAAATAATTTTTCATTTCATTTCAATGTTTATCAACACAACTTATATGTATGTTATTTGAATCAACGTCGAAGACACAAAAAGAGAGAGTAATATTAGTAGTACATTGGTGTCTCTTTTGACTTTCAATTTACCATGCCTGAATAGATTCTACTCCAACTTTCATAAAATGTTATGAGATCTTTAAATTGAGGACTCTCATCTAATTCATTAGACATCATATTCTTTAACGTATCATTAAGTAAAAAGCAACATTCCCAATGCACAGGAACAGTTCTCATCTAAAACGAAAGCACATCGATTCTTTTCACTTTGAAAATACTTTCACACAATATTTTGCTAGAACATGTAGAATAATATTGATAGTCCTGGAAATGCTCTTTCCACTGAATATCATCCATTGGAAATGGATAATGAGGGTTCCTCATTGAGTAGAGATAATTTAATAGTAATCAACACAATCTATTATTATTCAAATTATTCTACACATGACTTTCAGTCAAGAGGCTTGAAAATTGTCACCTTTTGATTCTCGATTTGAAATTTAGATTTCAATCATTTCTTCTTATTAGTGCAACTGATTTCTACGATCTTGCATTGTCTCAATTCAAATACATTCTATTTGTGATATTTTCAATGGATCAACCGAATAATAGACATTTTTCTCATCTTTTTAACATAAATAGAATAATTTAAGATGTAGGCCTACCGGTAATCATGTTTACGTTATCCGTAATATACCAGTAATCTGTAGCCTCTATGAAAATCTATAGGTGGCCTACTGGATTGATTGATCTTTCTATGGAAATCTCGGGAACAGCTAACACAATACTCATTTTCTTATTGATAAAGCACACTGAGGAATTAGATTATTATAATCAGAATAAATTTATACTAGAATCACCATGAGTAATGATAGCTCTTATTCCTTCAAATGATAATTTGTATCAAATAAATTTGTATTTGAATCACCATCACTATTTGCATATTGTTTCTTTAGATGGTATGACTATTTGTATTGAATAAATTTGTAGGGAAATCACCTCACCCTCGCTAATCACATTCAATTTCACATAATACAATAATAATACCAGATGAAGGATAGTAATACTTGACTCACCTGTTGAAGAAGACACCCCCACTTCACAAACTAAAACTGATACAACAATAGTTGCGGTATAATTGGGACAACCAGCACATATGTCAAGAGCCAAGCACTCTTACAGACTGACTATTCACAGCTGATGATGGTAGGCCTCTCAATGCTGAGACCACCGTACTGGACTTTGATAAATAATGACGAAATATACTGATAACAGGCAAGATCTGCCACTACACAAGCCCAGGGTTCTCGCTGTTCACATTACAGTACCGTTATATAACGACAAATCTATCGCGTATTATTCACACATCCATACTACCAAAAACAGTTCTCCCAGAAACAGAAGCTGAAGCACTTATTGAAACTACTCGAAAGTACTTGAAAAGTATTATTTCTACTTTGATAAAAATTGTCATTCAATGTCAATGGAGTTGTCCTAACGGCACATTTTTATCCAAACAACAAAGTTCATTCATTTAATAGAGATTGTTCTAGTTTTTATCGAATTCAAATGTATTTTCTTGTGTGATGATGAGAGAATTCTGAGTATTCATGTATTTTCTCAAATTTCAATATATCTAATTCTCGTTTCTCTATACGATAGACTACGATTGAATTCTTCATAACAAAAATTATCATTAGATAATCTAATTTTATAATCTGAAATCAAAATTACCATTTGAAGAAAACTTGAAAAGCATTTTTTTTGTGCTTGATGTATGGAATATTATGAATCCATACAGTCTCAGAATGAATTCCTCCCACTAGGTATTAATTAATCAAACTCGAGTGATGTATCAAATTGAACAGTTCAGTAATTAAACAGCATTCCTAAAGCGGCGAAATTAATTCTCAACAAAGTGTAGGTACCTCTTGAATGCATTCCAGAATCGCTGATCAATAATGAGTGCAGATTAATTAGCAGTAATGTACTTTACAATCTTGCAGCATTTCAAATTTGAATGGAATTTGAAGTTTGTAGCTTCAGGCATCTGAAGCGATGTTTCATCCACTTTATTCGATATAAACGTTGATTGCAATTCATTATCTGTGGCTTTAGAAATAATGAGAATTGATCATCATTCGTAATTCCATCAGGAACTTATCACATTAATTACTCTTGAACAAGAATTCGACGTGGGATATTCGAAATTCTCACAATAATTGAGAGAAATTTTCACTGTTTATCATGATTGAAATATCGATTAACATATTCCATTCCTGGGAATGTGTTGAAGCATTAGATTACCGCATTTCAGGATGAGCATAATGGGTTGTCCATTGATTAGAAATTCTATTCCCAACCCTAAAAAATTAAATAATTTCGAACAGAGTATTTGATATTGGAGAAGGATTTCAGGATATTGATAAGATAAAGAATAAGGCTTCCGCGGCTAAGGATTATGTTATAGTACTGTAGTTTTAGAGTATAGAGTTTAGGCTACATGTACGGTATGTGAATTTCTTGAAAATTATTCATTCAGGAGCACCTGATCATTCATACCACTAATTATTTATTTTCAATGAGAAATTAATGTGAATTAATGTAAATTTATTCTGGTGAATAATAATATTAATATATTATCTTAGAATCGCAAGATCACTTACCAAAATAGTCCTAGGCCGAAGAGAAGTTCTTAAAACAGAAGTTCATGAACTTGAATTGAAAAACTAGGAATTAATGTACTGGGGTACGATTGAAGGTATAATGAACTAGGATTACTGAACTGGAATACCAGTAAGGTGCAATGAAGTATTATTTCCTCTCAGTTATTAATAGATTCTGCTGTTCAAATGAATGGAAAATTACAGGAGTATAGGAGGGCACTCCTTCTATTGGAAAGTTACAAAGGAAGATTTACAAACATTGATATTCCATGAATGGGTTACTCATTATTATGTGAGTTTAGATTCTACATGGATAACAAGAGTATAACATTACCGATAATCTATTATTAGACTTCTACTGGAAACGATACCATATCTGTGAGTATCTGAATTCTCGTACTTGGATTGTTATGAATATTAGTACCGTTTATCGGTTTAATTCTGACAAAGCCTCTCTCTCACTCTCTCTCTCTCTCTCTCTCTCTCCTCTCTCTCTCTCTCTCTCTCTCTCTCTCTCTTTCTCTCTATCTCTCTCTCACTCACTCTCGCACTCCCTCTCGCACTCTCTCTCTCACACTCTACAGTTTTATCTTAATTAACAATAGTGTATGTTATCAACTATCGGAGTTGGGAAACACTCTTATTGATGCAAGTCAAATTTCCGCGTTGCGAAATGTCATATTGTTTTCAAATCATATACAAGCTTTATTATCTAATTGAATCTTTTACAAAAAAAACTATCATGCCTATATTGGAAATAATCAGGAAATGAGCGATTTGCTAATTTTGTTCCGCAATCGTTAATATGTGTAAAATAAATAATAATGTACTTTGCACAACGGATTATCATTCGTTTTTTAAAAGAATTCAAATGCAATATATTTTTCAACTCATATTAATACACTATATTTCTTTAGGTTGTTTTCAGCTATTATAGGGAGGTCTACGTAATAATGACAGTGGAGAGAGGTAGGAGAAAAACGTTGCCGATCCTCTGTCTTGCCAATACCTTCTATAAAGGTAGCTGATACAGGTTTATTGATGTAGTATTGACTGTTCATTCTCGTTCTAAATAATCAATTATATGCTATTAAGCAAGAAATTAACTTTTTCAATAATTAAAAAAAGTGAATTTCTCAAAATTTACTTTTTTTAAAATTCAAATAAATGAATTCTCATGATTAAGATGTAATATTTTTAAAATTAATTATTAGTTTAACATTTTAAAAGACGATCTGGCAACAGAGCAAAGCGAGAAAGAGATAGCGCTATCTGCTAATGTTGAATGAAAGACAAGGATAGCAATACCATTGCCAATCAAACACTGCCATTATAACGTGGACCTCACTATAGTTTCCGTAATCAAGAGTTGAGTGAAAGAATGAGAAATTGTTTTGTTAGAAGCGATGACTAAAAACTCACAGGCCTCAAAAGTTCCGTTAGAACTTAAGAATAATTGTTCTTAAGCTACAAATAATTTTGATGACTGGTCTCAAATTTTAAGACATTTTTCATTATTATGTAAACGAGGTTTGCAAAAGATACCTTTCAGAAACACTTTTAGGACATCCACATCATAGACATGAAAATAAGGTCCTTCAATAAAGATCCCTCACACTGAATTCGAACGGAGCCTTGAATTTATCAGCTAATAAAAGGTGTAATTGGCTGAAATAAGTCAGAAATTGTGCAGATAAAGTGGAAAATTCAAGTTTGTTCATTGTGTTAAGGTGAGATCTCGTTTATGCGTTACAAGTCGACGACTAGTCGCGCAAATAATCAGAATAGGAACTATTGAAAACTATGAATTGTACCATAGAATAAAACAATCTGCAGTATCTCTGATCGTACCTTCTCATTCAGTTGATATCGAATCATCGAACTTCATTCCATTAAAAATTATCCTATACTATTAAACGAGCAACTTCTGTTTTCATGTTTATATGTTTAGATGTTTATATGTTTGTATTTCACCGGATCTCGAAAACGGCTCTAACGATTCTCAGGAAATTCAGAACATAGTAGGTTTATAATATAAAGATTCGATTGAACTAGGTCTCATCCCTTGGAAAACTCGCTGAAGGACATTAAAAGGATAATTATCGATCATCCTTGGAAAAACAGCTGATAATAATTATTTCGTCGTCTGTTGGTGATAGAAGTCAGTGACCGAGTCCATGTGTGGTGGACTGTGTCAAAATTATGACTCAGCTGTTAAATTGTTGTAATCATTCAATCAGGTACTTAGTGCCGGTTGCAAAAAAGCCGGGTTATTTTCAATCCTGATTAATTCCAGTAGATTCATCTTCTTGAAATGGTCTTCTCTGATTTGGTTCACAAGAAGTTAATCAGGATTGAAATCTAACCGGCTTTTGTGCAACTGGGCCTTTGTGAGGAAAATTTTTGTCTTCCCTCTGGGAATTAATCTCAATTTTCTATGATTAGATAGAACATTTCTGTAAGAATGTTATTATAATGTCTTCTTCCGTAATACATTTTTCATTCTTTTGTACTCCAGAGCGAAGCTCGGTCCCCGATATTTATTATAGTACTCAATGGTTGGTGTTTTTGTGATACGTGAAATTTCTTCACCCAGTTTCGAATGATTGTCATTTTGATTAGTTTTAGTCGCAGACGACTGCGGAGCTGCATAAACAAAAACTCACCTGTTTTGTTGTAAAAATTAAAATTGAAAAAACAAAGTTCACTTCAAATTGAACTCCCCGTTTTAAAGTCCAATTCAAATTAAACTTCCCATGAAATTTTTGACAGATTTTTTAGTACTATCACAAGCGATTGTCAGAGTTGACAGTTGCAATTGACAGTCGAATTGTAGAAAAGACTTTTCGGAAGTCAGAGTTGAACGTGACCGAAATTTGAGAATTTAGCAGGAAGCCGACGGTGGCTTGAATTCCTTTTGTCAAGACTTCCCAGGAGGCTTCTCTACAGATTCTGCTGCTGCTACTACTTCTGCTGCTTCTATTGCTGCTGCTATTTGCTGCTATATTTTCTGCTACTGTTTTATTTGCTGCTACTGCTTCTATTACTGCTATTGCTTTACGTCTATCTACTCTGATAAATCACCAACTACAAAAAAACCCACAACAGTTACACAGGAATCTCTCTCGCTCTCTTTTTACTTGAATGATTTGAACAAGAGTGAGTAGTAGTACACTACATTTCTCGTATTTTAACTAAACAATTGAATTGTTATTTTAACTGGAAATGAATACTCCTCTGTAGATGATGGAGTTACATAAAGAGTATAATTTAGTCAAGAACAAAGTGGTGCAGACAATGTTATATTTCAACTCAATAATACTTTCCTACTACCGAATTACTAAATTTCCTAATTCATTCATTCTTCTTCTTCACCTGCTTCTTCCTACTACGGTACTCTACTCAAATCTATTCAATTTATCCAATCAGTATCAACTCTCTTACTATCACTCATTGACTCTACGGCCCTTGAAGAGCCTTGGCCTCCTCCACAAGCCTCCCATGAATGTCTGTCCTGTGCTTGCTGTCTCCACCTTCTTACACCCAAGGATTGAAGGTCTGCCTTCAAGTCGTCCAACCATCTCTAGCGTGGTCGGCCTCGTTTTCTTTGTCCTCCTGGTTGCTGAATCAACTCTCTTTAAGGATCCAAAGCAAAATACTTGCAAAGCATATTTGTAATTGACCGAGCGAAGTGTGGTCTATGATTCAAGTCGACGGTTTGGAATTTCTCTTAATGTTTAAATGTCTGAATGTTTAAATGTTTATATGTTTTTATGTTGTGCATTTACGGCGAAACGCGGTAATAGATTTTCATGAAATTTGACAGGTATGTTCCTTTTTTGATTGCGCGTCGACGTATATACAAGGTTTTTGGAAATTTTTCATTTCAAGGATAATATAAAAGGAAAAAGGAACCTCCTTCATACGCCAATATTAGAGTAGAATTATTCATAAATCAGCTGACAAGTGATTACACAGATGTATGGAGAAGCCAGTCTATTGCTGTATTTCCATAAGGTCTATAGTTCCGATCAGGTACTTGTGGATGAGAATACTGCGTGAGGTCTACTGTTCACAAACTCAGTTCACGTTTGAATTTGTATTCCATATGATATAATTCATCCAGTTCCGTGATAATCTTTCTATCTGATGAAAATTAATTTTTTACAATCAAAAATATTATAATTTCATCAGCATTATTTAGCTAATTCGATTATTTCTAATCACCTATTAAATTACTTTTTTCGAATGTGAGAATATTGATACTGATGGGCACTCATAATAATACCATGACTGCAAAACAAAATATTGAAACCAAAGACCTTAAAAATGCATACCTCTTCAAGGTCTTTGATTGAAACTATAGACCTTATAGAAATACAGAAATATACTGGCTTCTTCAGACATCTGTGTAATCTACTCTTCAGAGTAGGTGATATATATAGTGATATCGGAGTATGGAGGAGTTCATTTTCCTTTCATATTATCCTTTAAATGCAAAATTTCAAAAAAAACCTTGTGTATACATCGACGCGCAGTTGAAAAATGAATATTTCTGCCGAATCACATGGAATTCTATCAACGCGTTTGGCCGCAATCGCTTACATACAGACAGACAAAGCAAATCCGAGTTGAAACATAGACCTCACTACGTTCGGTCAATAAGAAGTTCATCATTGGTACCAAAACAAACAAGGTAATCTAGGTAATTATTATTAAGCAAAAATACAATGTATTATAGATGATTAGCATTTGAATAAATGCGATTTCTATCTGTAAACTAGGTATAACCGATAAAGATAATTTTTCATCTGAAATAAAATATTTATATTATAATATAAAATCTATTTATATTTACAATATAACGAATTCACTAATAAAGAACCATGGAGAATTTTACTCTTTTACTGATAAAGAATTTTTTACACTTCATTTCCAGTGACAAGGTAGTTTTTTACTTGTTTATTATTTTTTATCAAATGCGTATTTTCCCAAGCAAACTTATAAAATAATAGTTGTAGAAAATGTATGTGATGAGGCATGAAGAAATCACAAATACTGCAGTCTATTTGTGATAAATTTTACAAGTTGAGGAGAGATATGTTTTAGTAAATTATTGATGTGAACATAATGCATTGTGATCATTAAGCCATGTCATCCTCCGTTGTTTACATGTTGAGTAGGAGAGAGACAGATGAAAAATCTCGATGAGTGTCAGGTAATCCTTTTGACAGAGCCATAGGTCCGTCCATGCGCGTGACTGATGGTCTGTTTTTGAGCCGTACAATCTCATCCAATACCCCATTTGTGTTACAAATCCTCGCCGACTCAGTTGCCGCAAATTGTTGCTTCAGTTCTGGCCAGAATTGTTAACCGTGATATGTATAATCCACTCACGTCCACTATATATATGTATCCACGCATGTCCTCCCTGGACGGTGCTAAACCAACGCGGGACTATCGAAAGATCTCCCGGTTTAAAAACATGTATATAACTCAAATTGGAAAAGCCTGCCGGGGCTTAACCCGTTGGACCATTATTATGAAAAATGATATTCGCCTACAGGCCTACTGAGCACAGTTGTGATAAATTAATAATCGTACTTGGTCAAACATACAGTTCCATTGTAGAATCTGTTTTGAGAATTCATAATTCTCATTGGGTTTGCATTTAAGTATTTGGAGTAGGATACATTTCAATCAAATACTTTCAACTTATAGGTATTCTTTCATTTCTAATCATTCAAGAATAAGCATTTACTTACTGTCATATAGGCGGAACGTTGAGGTACCATCCAATCTCATTGAGGCCCGGTTGCACAAAAGGCTGTTAAAACCGTAATCAAATTAATATGCCACGAGAACCTATCAGAGAAGCCTTCTTCTAGAAAAAACATTCTCTGTTAGGTTCTCCTGGCATTTAATAATGATTGAAATTTAACAGGCTTTTGTGCAACCGGTCAATACGGTAGTAATTTTGTAATTCAAATTCTACAAAACAGAATAAAGATGGAAAAATGATATATTTGTCACATTCTAATTAAATCTTATTGACAAGCTGGTAATTATTGAAAATCTCTCACATTTCCACCCATGATCAAGTGGTTTCTAATGGAGTTGAGAGTTATTCCAAATTTTTAATCAATTACCAAGTTGAAGTTGGAATACAAGAAGAAAAATAATATAAAGTTCAATTCAATTCAAAGTAGCCATTATAGATGATTACATCCATGATAATAAAGTAACCATTGGTACTCTATAACGATCTATTCATTATTACAGTCCGTCATCTATTGAATGTTATAAACAATATTCATACTGTTTCCATTCCTCTACCTCCTCCCCACCCCAAAAAAATGTTCGGTGCAACCTCAAATGTACTAGCGGGTCACACTACACTATTGTTCAACCTTTTCATCCAGAAATGGTCCTACTTGGGTAGGTTATAGACCGGCTGATCTTTACAAAATGATTTCCAATTTCACTGAAAATCTAGTAGAGGGTGGAAGAGATAGGAAAGGGCATCTGAGTTCGTAGTCTCCCAAGCGAATTGAGATCATAGAGAGGAGGGGGAGGGGGCCTGGGTACCTACCTACCTTGTCTCTTATCTTGAGCACATTTGGGAGTTGTGGTTATCTTTTATTCTTAAGCAACTGACGCTTGTAGGTCAAGTAAGGCTTTTCCCTGAAGTCACTGTACAGTTTTGAATCATATTCCTACAAAATCCCTACTCAATACTATCTCGAATTTTATATGTCTGGTGCATAGATGAATACATCCATGATGATAAAATAGCCATTGATACTCTATAACGATTTATAATAAATATAATATATTATTATTATTACAGATTCTACCCCTAATTCCTACTCCAATTTGCTTCTGCATGATTCATTCTTTCATACTAATGTGTCATCTCTCTCATGGATAGGCTACTATTAAATATCAAATATTCAAATTTGAACTAAATATCGAACGGAATTGAGTTGAATAATATCAAATAAGCTGATTCTCACGTGAAAAAATTAATAGTGTTATTACCAAAACGATTTATTATAAGTTGAATACGATTATCTTGCATAACCAGGAGATTTATTCTCTATTTTTCAATAGACATGATGTGATTCAAACGAGATTTCCATAATATGTTTCTTCCTACAACACACAGAGGGAGAATGATATAGAAATATAATAAGCAGAAGATCTCTTTTAAATAATTTTCAATTTTCCTAAATATCCAATAGAAAATATTAGTTGCATTTAGTCGTATAGTATTGAAATGATATGTTAATTACGATTCTTTTGCATAATCAAGAAAGTTTTTTCTCTATTTTTCAATAGACATGATGTGATTGCAAAACTGTTCGTAGATAGATAAAAAATCATTGGTGCGAAATTGCATTTGATGTACAAAAACATCCATCCAATTTGTGATACAGTTGCTGTGAGAAATTTAAAAAATACCAGTTGTCCATGTGTATTATTTTCGATTAACTCGAATACATGGCACAATAGAGCAACGAGAAAACGGCTTTCAATCCATCTATTGGAAACAAAATTCCAATTCACCGTACTGAACAGTGTAGACACCTGGGACGCTAATAAATTAGAGCGGATCGCTAAAACCACTTCCCGCCAGCTTATGTGCCTTTGTAAAACAAAATTCGACTTTTTATAAAATGTTTTTTTCTTTCCGCCTATATCCTATATGGGTCGATTCAGTTTAATTATCTAATGCAATTTATAAATCGAATTCATGAATCCTTAATTCAGAAGCAACACAGGTTTTTCAAATCACATTATTTGTATATAAATTTTCCCATCTAAAAAACTCATCTCAGGAACTGAATTTAAATTTTATATGAATTTGAACATTTCATTCTACCTTCTCTGAGATTATTGTATTATTTTTATACAATCAATGAAATCAGGTGCCGAGCAGTGTAGTTATTAATGATCGCGTTAAAGAATTATGAGATTGGAACAGGTAGTAGGAAAGCTTAAACATTGAACAACACAATAGAGTGGGTGAAGCCCTACGATTGGCCATGATCTGTGGACCTGTCTCGGCCAATGACAACAGAGCTCAATCTTCATTGGTCAACGGATAATGCCAATCGAAGGGTTTCACGCACACTATATTATTATAATATTATACTGCGGCTCAATGTTTAAGGTTTCGGTTTCTTAAAGATTGATAATGGTGTAACATTCGAAACTATGATCTCAAATTATTTGGTAAAATTAGTGATTTTTACAATATCAAATCCTTTTCATTTAAAATCTAGTCATTTTTTAGTTAACGAGAATAGTTATACTCTATCTATAGTGTTATAAAATCACTTCACTTATATGGGCTGCTTTTGTTCAGATTAATAAAAACAATATTATAAAACTACTTGTAGTAGGTACCCTTTATTATTTATTTGTTGATACAATTACAAATCATATGAATATGATCGGGATAGAACAACAGGCATAGCCCAAAGCTATTCTGTTCCCAAATTTTGATAAAGTGTAACATGTCCGAAAATGTAGGTTATGTTCTTACTGAGGAAAGTTAAAGTTCAATTTCTGTCCAAAAATATACATAAGCTACAAATTTTGAATTTAGAATGATTAAAAAAACCAAATTATAGTAAAAATTAAATATTATGATCGGAACTAGTCATTAAAATATTTAAAGTTTTTAATAAAGGGTACTACAAGTTTTTATATTGTTTCTATAGTTATTACTATACAACTGATATAGTTATTTGTGCGCAAAGTGACAGTTTGCTGCATGGAAAGAAATGTTTTCGTACGATCAGTACCGGTAGGCGAGGGAGGAATGGTTTCTTTAATGCAGCAGAGGAACTTTGCTCACATATTTCACATTAAATTTTTCCTACAGTTACCATTGAATATGAGGAGTGGTTGATTATGGGTAAAATGATGGCTGAAATCCATTAAATGTTTGTCTGTATAATTTTGTTATTAATAACAACTTTAATTTATTTTAAACTTGATAATCCAATTGAAAATTAATAATCAAAAATTTATTCAAATTAAAAATTAAATTGATTTGAAAATTTTAATAATTTTGAGTAAATCTTTATTTCTAAATAATTTTCAACCAATCATATTTATGATTGAAAAAAGTATTATTTGAAATAATGAATAATTAATAATATTCAAGATGTATAATTTAATGAGTTCCATATTTATTTATTTGAAAATCAGAAAAAATATAGATAGAACAAATTTGCATTCAAAATACATGCCAACAATGTCAACAGAGCTAATTGGGATGGCTGCAAGATAATATGCAAAGTAATACTTTGCACACTAGTGCAGAAAAGTGATTCTTTGTGTTCTGTAATCTTGAATGAAAAAGACTAAGAAATTGTCAAAAAAACACTGATTTATTGATAATAAGAAAGATCGGTTTCGGTTATTACACCATTGTCAATCTCTGATAAACTCATCAGAGATTGACAGATGAGTTATCAGAGATTGACAATGGTGTAATAACCGAAACCAGTCTTTCTTATTATCAATAAATCAGTGGTTTTTTGATAATTTCTTAGTCTTTTTCATTCAATATGAATAATTACCACAATATCAACTTCTCAACTAAACAAAAAGTGTTCTGTAATCAGTGCAGGAATGGTCACTTTTCAAGGGTAACTGTGGAATAGTTATTTGTGCAACTAGTGCGCAAAGTGACAGTTTGCTGTATCGAAAGAAACGTTTACGCCCGAGCCGTAGGCGAGGGCGGAATGGTTTCTTGAGTGCAGCAGAGGAACTTTGCGCACGTATTTCACATTAAGTTTTTCCTACAGTTACCATTGAATATGAAAAGTGGGTAATTATGGGTAAAATTGCCTGAAATCCATCAAATGTTTTTCTGTGTAATTTTATTATTGATAAAAACCTTAATTTATTGTCAAATTGAATAAAAATGTTGTCCTTGGTTATAATATATAATTAATAATTTGCGCGTTGTGCTTCGTTGCACCTCTGCTCACTATAGCAGCCCAGTCACTCTTACCAACTTCATTTTGATTTTGCTGCACTGTTGCTCCATATAACCTACTAACTATTTTGCGTTGCCATGTTGCAAATCTGGAGTGCAGAAAAATTTTTCCCGCACTAGAGCGGAAAAGTGATTCTCTGCGTTCTGTAATCAGTGCAGCAATGGCCACTTTTCAACGTAACTGTAGGAAAAATAAATTTAATGGTCGGATGGTTATTAATTGAAAACTAATATCTTGTAAATTGTTTTGTTTAGAGTATTTCAAAAAGAATCTGCTCTAGCATATATCAGTCTGATTTCTACAGTTTGATGCCTAGTGAGATCGGACTCCCCAAATCCTTGGAATTAGTAGCCTGGAAATTGAAAAAGATAAAATTTGAAATTGGAGAGATACGTGAACCATGTTTTATCTGTTACAGAACATGAGTCTGATTCAATTTCTCTTCAGCTATCATTTGAATGAAAAGAGAGATGGTCGATTGCTAGCTGGAAGCTTTGCCGGAATGAAATTTTGCCATTATTAAAGGGTAACTCGGCTACGATTAGATTGCTCTGATCGTTCAATCTTGCACTGTATTGGGTTATCGACTGGCAGTCATTCAATTTAATTACCGCGGTGCGCTGCACCATGCTTCAATAGATACCACGCATGGTAGCTACTTGATTCAACCTCCACGAACTTAATTCAACTTGACTTGCGTAAGAGAGTCTAGACCATTCAGATACAGAATTCACACAATTAGTCAGTTGGACAGTAAAATTGTTCACTACTAGAATTCATGGAATAATCAATGATTTGTGCATAATACATTATGCTACTTCTAATTTAATGTTTATAGGTCGAATTAACTCGATGTTGGGAGTAATATTTATTTATTTATTTGTTACATAAGAAATATGTTACATAACATCGCTGGTCTTAGGAAACCTATGTGTCAACATTTTCAATTTTGCATTTTTGGTATCATTTTCTTCAGAATTTCAAGCCCTACAACCTGGTGAATACCTACTATGTGTAAAATAATTCTATAGTCATTTTATGCAGGAATAAAGAATATAATTATATTAAGCTAAAGAGGAATTGAAAGTAAAATATTCCAACTCGGAGGGATATGCGGATCAGAGAGATGTTCAGCCAATCAGAGTGATGATATTGAGTAATAGAAACAATTGCGGTTGCCAAATTGGCAAAAGAGGCTCAGTCGATGCAGTTCTTTCAGAGAGGGAACGACGTATGCTTATCATGAGGTATTGAACACTCACTAAAGACTAGAGCGCTGTCAGCTCTAGCACGACTATTGTATCTCTGCTCCGCATACCTATTCCTCCAGAGTAGAACTATAGTAAATTCCACTATGGTAGAAAACTAAATAGTGGTAACCTGATAAGTAGTAGGGGAAATTCTTTTGGTAAAGCTGAATCCCTGCACATCAGTGACACTGAATGTGCCCGGTATAGTAAGAACATTATTCCCATAAATTCCAATGGCACTATTTTTAAACTCGCTCGGCCGGGCTGAGTGGGAATACAGTCTAGCTGCAACTCTTAATAATTAGACTCATCTATTTCATTATCCATGACAACCTGCAAGTAATAACCCGTTTTTGAACTATTTTTAACGACACTACAGTCTAACTTATTTTAAACAGACTATGGCCCGGTTGCACAACAGCCGGTTAAATTTTAACCGTGATTAATTTCACGAGAACCAATCAGAGAAAGCTTTCTTGAAATGACGGCTTCTCTGATTCGTTCTCGTGAAATTAATCACGATTCAAATTTAACCGACAACCGACGTTCGTGCAACCAGCACTATAATTTCCCAGAGTGGATTTCAATTGCGATTTGACAACACCCACTATTTTGTTATCTCTGGTCCTCTCAATGAAGTTGAACAAATATTTTGATTTCTTTGAAATGTTGTGATAAATGAATTTAGAATATTAAATGACAAATTCACAAATCCTTTATTGAACAAATAGAAAGATAATCTTTATTTTTCAAAGGTTGAAGTGTACAAACCAACGCACCCAATGGTAACACAATCTTGAGAAATTCTACATATTAAACTTACATAAGCCTGAAAATGAAATATAAACATAAATGTAGTATCTGATCTATTTCGTTAGAGACTGCCTGTTCTGGCTGACATCATAATGTAACTAAAGATCAATAACTCATTATCATTACAATGCACTTCATAATTATAAACATGATACAAGTCTTGGAAAAATAAAAATATTAAAAATTAAAGATTAACAAAGATTTAGATCAATTAACAGAAAAATGATAGGTTATTAATAAAACCTTCTTGACAACCTCTTCTTCATCCTCACCATTACCCTTCATATTCTCAATGACAGTCTTCACATCTTCATACTTCCGCCACAGCCATCCTATCATGTTCCCATTTGCTACTTGGACATGATTCTTCATGTTTCCCACCACTGTACTTATACTCTTATATAATATGCTATATACTATACTCAACGTCTTCATATTTTTTCACCTCGGCTGCTGATATCAGCTGTTCACCTGTTTCACTTGTTTTTACTGATATCATACTCTAGCCAAATATCAATCACTAATCAATATCACAATCATTATATTCTTAAAAAAATATTCATAGTACAGAAGTGTAAAAAGAATGGAAAATCAACAAAATTTCTTCATCAGGGAACCATTCATTTTCGCTGAGTGCAAACAAACATTATTATTACTATCATTACAATGTACTTCATTTATTATAAACATAATAATAGGCTACAAGTCTTGGAAAAATAAAATTACTAAAAATGAAAAATTAACAGAAAAATGATAATTATTAATACAAATCAGGAGCCTGTTTTGACTGATATCATGATATCCATCTATCATTCTCTATCCAAAGATACTAATCAATAAAACAATTATATGATATTCTTTAAAAAATATTCATAGTACATAAGTGTAAAAAGAATGGAAAATTAACAAAATTTCTTCATCAGGGAACCATTCATTTTCGCTGAGTGGAACCAAACATTATTATTACAATCATTACAATGTACTTCATTTATTATAAACATAATTTTTTATCATACATATTTTTTAATTTTTTATTTTTTAATCATTTATTATAATAGGCTACAAGTCTTGGAAAAATAAAATTACTAAAAATGAAAAATTAACAGTTCAATTAACAGAAAAATTATAATTATTAATAAAAATCAGGAGCCTGTTTCGACTGATATCATCATATCCATCTATCATTCTCTATCCAAAGATCAATCACTAATCAATATCACTATCATTATGACATTTTTAAAACAATTACTCATAGTGCATAAGTGTAAGAAGAATGTAAAAGTAACAGAAATTTCGTTATCATGGGACCACCCACTTTCGCTAAAGTAATAAAATGTAATAATCGCAATCATGTTGATAGTCTTTATCAAACATAGAAGATAAGTGTAAAAAAATAATATGAACAGAAATTTTGTTACCAGTAAACCACCCATTTTGGCTAAGTTCACATTATCACCAAGCATCGATTACAATCATTAGTTGTAAGTAGTTATACAAAATACATAAAATCAAGGGAAATGAAAAAACCACAAAACATTAAAGAAAGACTTTGTCGACAGTGAAAAACTAGTGACTAACTAGAAGTTATTCTAAATGTCAAATTGGAGCAGAGAGTAAGTATTGCAAACATATAAATTATTGATTCAATTTTGAAATATGTTGTACCTAGGGAAGCCTTTCCTGGCTGATGTCATAATCACTGATTGATAATTAAAATTTTAGTACTGTAATCTGTTACTGCAAATTGTTACTATAAAATTGAACTGTGGTAAGATTAAAATGATAAAAATTATGATTTGATAACCAGTTTTGATTAAAACTCCAATTGACTAGGTTGGTAACAAATTCAAGATATTAACAATCAACTAGACATAAATCTGTGATATGTGTACATGGAATGCTCTGTAGAAAGGTTTTGGTTTGTTAATGACAAATTTAATGAATAATCGATGAATTAGCAGAAAGAAAATTAACAAAATTTGCACACTGTTTCTAGAGGTTTCACTTGATGGTTCTCGTTGAAACTTCTCATTGTCACTTCAACTTTCACTTGCACTTTAGTTGCTCACATTCACTTTTAATGTCACTTTTACCTTTTACTGGTTACCGGAATTATTCAACTTGAATCTTTTCGATAGCTCAGCATGTTGCTTCGACATGAAATGCAATGTCAAAACCTGGATATTTTCTATGGGGACCTGGCAGAGTTCACAGTTAATTGGCTTGAACGTCTGCAACCTGAAATTGGAAAATAATTGTAAAAGACAGATCAATTATTACAGAGTGTGTATACTGATGGCATATTTATAACTAGTTGGACCGGCGAACTTCGTACCGCCAAATAGTTAATACATCTCATGACAAACTTTAGCTGGATGCACACATGAGGAGGCGCGATGCGGCATTTTGCATCCAGGTGTTTCTTGCTTATTGGTTTGAATGGAAGCACACACACACACACACACACACACACACACACACACACACACACACACACACACACACACACACACACACCACACACACACACACACACACACACACACCACACACACACACCACACACACCACACCACACCACACACACACACACACACACACACACACACACACACACACACACACACACACACACACACACACACACACACACACACACCACACCACACACACACACACACCACACACACACACACCACACACACACACACACACACACACACACACACACAACACCACACAACACACACACACACACACACACACACACACACACACACACACACACACACCACACACACACACACACACACACACACACACACACACACAACACACACACACACACACACACACACACACAACACACACACACTCTGAATCGGGCATGGAGTGGTAAGGTGTGATAAGGCAATCTCCATAAGATCAACAATTTGTATCACCAAGCCGCGCCTCCTCATTTGTGCTTAGCCTCATCTTAATCTGATGCATCACTATATTTTTATGAAAATCATCCAACAATCAGTATTTACATTCATATCTCAATAATAGACTTCCTATGTGCTTAGTTACTTGTGCAGCTGTTTGTATTTTTTCATTACTTATTACTAAGAAAGTGATTCTATTCTCCTCGAACATTTAGTAAGTCTTTAACCTGAGGTCGCACTGCTGGATGGTTACACACAGAACAGTCATTTTGTTTTTAGTGGGAGCTTTTAGAATAAAATACATGGGCGGTTATGGAGCAGCACACACTCTTGTCTATTATCTACCGACGGCTGATGGATGACGCAATGATTATAACAGCTGATTTTTATTTCTGAGTGTGGCCAGCTCACAAATCTTCTCCCATAAGTATTAAATGTAAACTTTGAAGAACCGTAGGAAAGAGTCCTGAAGTCGGATTATAAATTTGATAGGCCATAAACCTGGTCCTGAACATAATAAACACAACTAAAAAATATCATAAAATTCGGTGCACACATAAAAAAGTTATTGAATGTCAAAATTGAGGCTCGATTTTTATTTATATAGGTTTTTGATAAATACAAAAATGTATTAATGAATAATACAAAACTATATTCATGAATAATACAAACATTTTGTGATTATAACAATATTAATTGATTACAATTAATTTTCGAATGTAAAGATTTATTTTTTCTGAGATAATTTTCCAGTTATAATAAAGTAAACAAGTCGAATTGTTTCAAAAGAGACTTCTAGTAATATTGGATGAGAATAGAAGCTGCTTTTATGAGTAGTGAGCCAGGATATTTTAACGTACTTTACTCTCAGACTAGCAGGTAACCCGTGCTCCGCAAGGGTCTAATTGAAGAATTTAAAATAGGCCTATAACCATTTTCGATAAATAAGAAATCTATATGCATAATTACAAGTTAATCAGTCCAGTAGTTCAGACGTGAAGATGCATCATTCGTGATTTTCCTATCCCGTACGTCTATATACCAATTCTTTCCTTTATTATATTATAAAATATAGATAATCTTTCAACAAAATTCCAAAATACGAGCATCTTTGTCATTTTTGGAGCAATGTTTATCGAAGGTCTTAAGGATTCACAGATGGAAGGAAAATTAATATTAAACTCAACAGAATGAAGAAGGTTGATGACTGGAGGAAACACTATAAAATATTTCTACATGATTTGGTTAAAATTGATCAAAAGATTATTAAATTGTCAATCGAAGAAAACGATCAACTTTCCTTGTGATTCAGAAACACAAATTTAATTTTACAAGACTAGACTTAAATTATTTAATACAATTTCCTTGAAACTCACCCATCCTTGATTTTTACGAGTTCGTTTATATTTCTTTGGAATTCGTTACGCATTTTCTCGAATTCGCTATGGCGTGGAGGAGTGAGATCTATGCCAAAAATGAGCTGATAGATTAATGGATTTTGCCAGGTATCACCTTTACCCGGTAACATAATGAGATCCTCGGGAATCTGGCCCCATTTGTACGAATTGCATACTTTTACTCGTTCAATTGGCTGATTTGCAATCAGATGGAACGCTCTGCAACAAACAAAACTTATGTGAATAACATAATAATATACAATTTTCAAAACATATTTGACTGCTCCTGAAATCTGCTCCTAAAATCCTCGATTATTTTAGTAAATTGTGAGGACATGTTTTCGGTTTAATAGCATTAAAATAGCTATAGTGAGTTTCTTGATAATACTGATAATAATTATATAATGTTCACCAAGAAATACATTTTTCCATAATTTCAGGAAAAAATCCTAATTGAGATGAAATATTTTAGTGGTTCATTATACTTCTTAATAGCCTATAAGAAGATTTGGCAAAAGAGCGGAGCGGAAAACAATAGTGGTATCTGCTTCGTCGAATAACAAACAAGAATAGCAAGCCAATGTTGATCACATGCTGTCTTTATAACGTGAATCTTTACTCTATCTTTAAACTGTATCGACTCTATGGTATGAGCTACTACTTCTATGTCCTTCTAGGACCTAAGAAGGACCCAATTTTTAAGATTACCTCGGCATAATTTCTATTCAATGTTTGGGTGAGATTCACTTCATCGCGGTTTGAGATCACAAATCAGGTGTTTGGGAGGGTCTCAGTTTGTTGAGTTCTTGTTGATTTCTAAAAGTGCAGTAGGTGCAATATCACAATAATACCAGTACAATATTATTCTATAATAAAATATAGAATAATACCAGCCAATATAAAGCAAAAACCTAACCTCCTAACCCACCCTGTTACCTTTGAAACATAATTGAGCAAAACCTTTTAGGATATGCCATGTGAGATTCGACAAACTAAACGGCTCAACTTCCCACTTTTTTCAGTTTCTCACAAAATGGCACGTGATGAACTGAGATCGTGAGGTACTGAGACATCGTTTGTATCATGTTGTGGGGGGAGACATTGTATTACAATTTAGGACTCTGAACAAACAGGTGAGTGATAATAAGGGAGACTTATTAAATGGTATTATTTGAGGGAGACTCTGATAAGGCAGCTGGAGAGTATTTTTTATTCTTCTACAATTGCTAAGAGAAATGGTTATTTCTAAAAAAAGAGAGGTTACTAGTGTGATAATACTAGAGAAAATAAGACAGCAGCTGGAGAAAATGTATTCTTTAACAGTTCCTAAGAAGTGGCTAT
This sequence comes from Nilaparvata lugens, assembly GCF_014356525.2. Lineage (NCBI taxonomy): Eukaryota > Metazoa > Arthropoda > Insecta > Hemiptera > Delphacidae > Nilaparvata > Nilaparvata lugens. Next base: position 65,390,533 of record NC_052507.1, on the reverse strand, counting down.
TTCTACACACAAGATAGCTTACTCGTTACTCCAAGCCAAATTTACTTTTCACTCAAGTAGAGCATCAAATAAATTTTTCATAGTTGATTTTTGTCGAAATGATCCAATGATGATGGGTGGATGAAAGTGAATTTGTATGGCTTTTTGTTGGTGGGGAGCCCCTTCAGGGAAGGTCCCACCTCGCCACAGCATATAACTTGAGCCATCAATGAGCCTTACGACTGTCAAAGGATAAACAGTCTCATTATCCACGCACAAGCCTGAAGCTCATGTGGGCATCACCGTCAGCAGAAAAAAGAGATTAATTGTTTCAATCCAAATGATGATCATCAGATGATGCATCACATGTAACTAGTAGATGATCGAATCAATAGATACCTTTAGAGAGAAAACGACTCCTTGTTTCTGCAAGTAAGTCTGAATTGCAAATCAAAATAACTGTAGAACACTTACTCGTCTATCATCTCTTGAAAATCAGCCTGGGTCTTGGTAAATTCCATGTTGAAGTAATTACTTTCGCCATGAGGAGCAAGAAATCCGCTCAACGCAAGTCGAAACTTATTTATCTGTGAACATAAAGACCAACAATCGAGAAATTGACAAGGAAGATTCGTCACGATGATTACATCATATTACATTGGATTGTTTTTATTAATTCTGTAATCTAATATATAGAAATATAAGTCATTGAAGGAAGATTTTAGTGAATAGCTTATTTCTTATGATATTGAATTTGAATATTTTTTGTAATTGGTGGGGTGAAGCTTCTCTATTTCTTAAATTAATCACATACAACAAAATTTGCATTCCTGTTTACTATGTGGATTTTGGAATTTCCATGTAGCTAGATGTAGTTATATAGAAATTATACACCCAAGTATCCACAAGCATATCAATGTAGGACCAAGGAGTATGAAAACTTATAAGGAGTATAAAAAGGACTAAGGAGTATAATTATTCAATGTTAAGAAGCGACAATATGGACCTCTCGGGTCTAGTTTGAAAAGCAAATAAATGAGCTCCCATATTTTATAAATCAGTATCGCGTGATCTCTTGAACAGTGCAGACGTACGTAGTGTAGTGTAGAAGTAGAAGTAGTGATTCAGCAGTTGATTGTTCACGGTAGTAAGTGGAACAAACATTGCATCGAATTTCGGTTGAAATCCGCCGTCTTTATGCAAGTGAAGTGACCTACTTTCGCGCGGCCTTCTAGTATCATCTGCGTTCGCATTTTTGCGGTCGTGAAACCGAATACGAGGGCCTGCCGTGAAGTATGTTCGCGAAATAGAACAATGACAACACCAATTGGAAAATTGTTGAATCTTCCAAGTTCTCTTGTGCCCGAGTTTAAAGAGCATGGAGGAAGATAAAAACGAGATCATGGAACCCACCAACACAACAGAGATCCAGTGTTCCCCGGATCGCTACATAAAATCGAATAAGCGTCAATCTGCAGCCGAGAGGGCGCTCTTCATTGCCTGGAAGGAGCCGGATGAGAAGAGGAAGCAATTAGAGAAAAGTAACGCAGAACTACTGCGGAAGATTGAAAACTTGGAATTACGATTTCGGAAAATTGAAGAGAACATCGATATCCAACAGTCAAGCAGTCCAGTTCGACAACAGAAGCAGTCGAGAACTACTCGACAAACGAAGAGGAATTAGCAAAAGAGACAGAGTGGATCAGGGTTCGCAACAAACGTGTTACTAAGAAGAAGAAGCTGAACAACAGATTGTCTCCTGAACCAAAAGAAGAACCTGCTCGTAGTTTTCGTCAGGTAAATGAAATAGTTGTAGTTGAAAAGTCCAATGCTAATTCAGAAAATAAAAAGAAAAAGGAAATGCCACCGCCTCCTATCATAGTGGATGGTATAAAGAGTTTGGTTACTCTCCTAAAGAGCTTGAAAAAAGTATCAGCAGCTGAAAAATTTAGGATCAAGCTCTTGAGTAGTGAGACTTGAGTGAATGCAGTTGACTCAGAAACAAACCGTAACTTCACAAAAGAACTGATCAATGAAAGCTATAAGTGGCATTCATATGAAAACAAGCAACTAAGACCAATAAGAGTGATGATAAAAAACCACATCACTCTTGTACCACAGACTTAATAATGGATGATTTGAAGGCAAGAGGATTCCAAGTAGTAGAGGTAGTGAATAAGCTGAAGTGGAAAACCGAAGAACCATTAGACATATTTATTGTTTCATTTAGTTCAGAGGAGAATATCAAGAAAGTATTTAAACTTCATACTATCCTGGGTTGCAAAGTACAAGTCCAAGCATTGAAAAAAAACTAATCTTATACCACAATGCAAGCGTTGCCAGTCCTACAATCACACGCATCCTACTGCAATAAGGAAGCCAGATGTGTGAAGTGTGCGGGCAAACATGAAACGAAAGATTGCCCAAAGCCCAGGGAAGCTCTGCCGAAGTGCATTCATTGTGGTGAAGGACACCCAGCGAGCTGCCGTGGATGTACTGTGGCAATTGAGTTACAGAAGATCAGAAACTCGAGTAGGATAACCACTAAGAAATTAGCAAGAAATAATGTAATAAATTCTCAAGCTCAAAATTTGATCAACTCCCAAGCTGAAAAGTCAAGTAGAGAGCGACCTTCGCCGAGATCGTCTCCAAAGAAAATAGACAACAGATAAAAATAGATGAAGGAGTGGAAGGCACCAACGAATCCTACAGCTCATCTTAAGTAAACTGATAACCAACAGGAATTAATTTCAATCTTCAATCTCGTCGAGAAATTAGAGAATACTAGAACAGAAATCAAGATGTTTCATTCACTGAAAATAATAGAGTGGAATGCAAACGGACTCTTACAACGACAACAGGAGTTGGAAGCAGTTCTAAATATAGGTAACGTACATAGAGACACATTTTACTAAGCAGTGTTACATAAAATTCAAAGGTTATAGAACCTACCACGCCCTACACCCTAACAATGTTGCAAGAGGGGGAAGTGCAATCATAATTAGAGACAACTTACAACATAATGAAGAAGTTAAAATATAAACTGTGAGAATACAATTAACAGGCGTATCTGTACAAGCGGTAAATTAAAGATTTGTAGTTGCAGCTGTCTACTGTCCACCTAGATATTCCAATAGAAAATAAGAATATTTATCAATGTTGAATATGTTGGGAACGAAATTCATCGTTGGTGGTGATTCCAATTCAAAGCATATACATTAGGGATCACGAATGATTAACACCCCTAAAGGAAAAGCTCTCTATGATGCAATAAGAGAGTCAGAATGTGAAGCTCTTTCAACCGGCAAACCAACCTACTGGCCAACGGACACAAGAAAGATCCCTGATCTTATAGACTTTTTCTTATAAAGAATATTTTAGTGAATTATTTTCAAATTGATGAAAGCTTTGATCTTAACTCAGACCACTCCCCTATTATCCTGAAGATGATGACACTATTATCTACAGAACAAAGCCCTTGCACCACATTAGTTAATGAGCAAGCAGATTGGGGTGGCTTTCAACAAATGCTGGAGGGATCATCAGATTGATGACGAGTTGGAAATAGTTATTTGTGCAACTAGTGCGCAAAGTGACAGTTTGCTGCACCGAAAGAAACGTTTACGCCCGAGCCGTACGCGAGGGCGGAATGGTTTGTTGAGTGCAGCAGAGGAACTTTGCGCACGTATTTCACATTAGGTTTTCCTTCAGTTACCATTGAATATGAAAAGTGGGTAATTATGGGTAAAATTGCCTGAAATCCATCAAATGTTTTTCTGTGTAATTTTATTATTGATAAAAACCTTAATTTATTGTCAAATTGAATAAAGATGTTGTCCTTGGTTATAATATATAATAGTAATAATTAGCGCGTTGTGCTTGGTTGCACCTCTGCTCACTATAGCAGCCACAGCAGTCACTGTTACCAAATTCATTTTGATTTTGCTGCACTGTTGCTCCATATAACCTACTAAGTATTTTGCGTTGCCATGTTGCAAATCTGGAGTGCAGAAAAATTTTTCCCGCACTAGAGCGGAAAAGTGATTCTTTGCGTTCTGTAATCAGTGCAGCAATGGCCACTTTTCAACGTAACTGTAGGAAAAATTTGTTACTGAATACAACAGGCAGCATGGTGTAATACTCCACAAGCAAGTAGAAGAAGAACAACTGGAAATAGCTACCCAAGAGAAATAAGAGAAATGATTGCGGAGAAAAGAAGTGCTAGAAGAAAGTGGCAGCAATCACGTTCTCCCTAAGATAAGAGATTGCTGAATAATCTAACTCAAGAACTGAAAAGAGAGATACATCTATTAAAAATGAATCGATAAACGTTTACTTGCGCAACTTAACAGGAGGAAAGAACACAGAAGGCATCTACGAAAATAAAAACACCATTCGACAAGCTCCTCCTATCAGAAAGCAAAACAGAGAATGGGCCAGAAACAATGAAGAAAAAGCATAGTGGTGGCATTTCTTTCTTCTCTCTTTTCTCTGCGTCAGTGGTTTTAGAATTGAAATTCTGTTTGAATTATTTATGCAGTGTGCCGAGCACTGTTTTTAATTCAGGCCTTTTCCCAAGTTATAATAAATAGTAAATTTAATACACATTAGGCTGGAGCTATTATTGTGAGTTAGCGAAATTGTTTTCTCTCTCTATGATCAACAGCCATGACTTCGAGTTTCCCAGGATAGATATTTGAAAATAATTGTGGCTCCGAGTCGTCGAGGAATGTAGATTATGGAATTATCTCCCAAACTTAGCCTCCCTATCACGACATAGAGTGCGCTAAGGAGTAAAATAGCAAGATATTAGAAGTATAACAAAGTACTGATTTGGCAGTTACTCTTTGGTCCTAAGGCTCTAGAAGCCACGCGACGATTGGTCAAATTGTTCCCTTCGCCCAATAGGAGACCTGTTTCTAAATACAGTAGTGGGGCGATTCCCCAGCAGAGAGACCAGATTACGTTTCGGAGGACACTTTGCTAGGAGCACTACGAGAGTGAAGATGTAGTCAATTTGTTTCGCCCTTTTTGGGCAAGTTTATATTATTAGTTAATTTAGGAGTAGCCAATTAGTTAATTTAGGAGTTAGTTTTATATTTATCAAAGTTTAAATTTTCTAGTAGTGCCATGTCCTGAAAAGTTTAATTGTGTTTCTTCATCATGTACGAATAATTGTTTCTTCAAATAACCGCTAAGCGGTGTGTGAACCCAAACCAACCTCATGTACCACCCATTTGGTTCCGCAACTTTATGTAACACCGCTTCAAGACACCCGTTCAGATGACAGGTCTAGCGACGTAAGACGTCGCCGTCAAGCCAAATTCAACCGGTAAAAGTTCTCCGCCAAAAACAAGATACCGTAAACTTACATTATACCGTACAGTTCGGTAAATCCATTAAAGTGAAAATCTTTTGAAGTGCTTAAAGATAAAGTCAAGTATCATTGAAGCTTAAGCTGAAAGTATTCTGAAACTATATATTGAAATTGATTATTGAGAAATTAAAGGTTTAACGGTAGAATAAAAATTAGTAGAAGAAACTAGGATAGGTAAAAAACAACTGATTCTAAGTGCCTATTAGCATCACGTCTAGTCACAAAGTAATCAGCGCTGCAAAACTTGTTTTTTCAGGAGTCTATTATGGACCGACTCAAA
>NC_052507.1:65358735-65384797 GCF_014356525.2 Nilaparvata lugens | reverse complement strand
TGAAAATGATGAATTGATGAATTTCCGTCATTTAGAAGCTCCTAGTTGACTTTTTGATTAATGAAAAGTATTAGTATGTAAAAGACATGCAGTGCCCCAATCATGCATGCACAATATTTCGCTAGAAATATATTTTACATCAAGTTTACTTCCTAGGCTAATATCATAGTCAGCTCTTATTAGTGGTATCTGTGTTACTACTCTATGGATACGTAAGCCTAGTATCCATAATCAAAGCTACTAGACATTAGTGTGACTACCAGGGGTGCCCAGCCCCCCCCAAGGGCAATGGCGCAAGCCCCCCCCAATCCAAGTGTAATGCCCCCCCCAGTATCCCAATTCCTAACCCTTTAGTTTTTGCATTAGTCAGTGTATGACAATATAATTCACATCTTACATTCTAATCTTCCAAAGGGCATTATTTACCTTTGTTCTGGTGAGGAATTCTTTCTGTTTTCATAATATTGTAAAAATATATACCATCGTTTCTTATCTCTTTTAAATAGAAAATAAAGAATCTTTTTGATTTTATTATTGAGACTAGCAGTGCAACCCGTTCTTGTTCGGGAGGAATAAAAAGTACTACATTACCCAGGAAAAATATATGACAAAAATTTTAATAGGATATTAAAAGATAAGTAAGGGAGGCTTTGCTTTTTAAATGTAAAGGTTACTAATAAAGAGTTGAATAATAATATCATCGATATTCTTTTATTGCAAAAGAATATTGCATAGCAATTTTGGTGAACATTCATACAATTTTGGAACGATTTTATTCATACATATATAATGTCGGCAAATTTAGGTATTCTAAACCTATACTATTTAACGAGAAATTTCTGTTTAGATGTTTTGATGTTTAGATGTTTATATATTTGTATTTTACCGGATCTCGACAACGGCTCTAACGATTCTCACGAAATTCAGAACATATAGTATGTTTATAATATAAAAATTCGATTGCACTAGTTCTCATCCCTGGGGTAACTCGCTGAAGGACATCAAAAGAATTTATTCATCCTTGGAAAAACAGCTGATAATTTCGTCGTCTGTTGATGATGGAAGTGAGTGAGGAGTGCATGTGTGTGGGACTCAGACAAATTATGACTCAGCTGTTGAACTTTTGTACCTAATCAATCAGGTACTTAGTGGCAGTTGTACAAAAGCGGTTAAATTTTATCCTGATTAATTCCAGTAGAACCAATCAGATAAGCTCTCTTTTTGAGATGGTTTCTGTGATTTGGTTCTCGTGAAATTAATCAGGATTAATTTAACATGCTTTTGTGAGAGAAATTTTTGCATTCTCTGCGAATAATCTCAATCCACTGTGATTAGATAGAACCTTTCTATATGAAAAACTATGATATTTATTATAATTTCTCTTTTAATAATTTTTATAGTCTATGCTTTTGTAGTGTAACCTATTTAAATCTGGGTAGATGAAAAACCCTAACAGAAATAGTAATAGGTCTAAAAATAAAGTAATTGGCTAATATCGCCAAGCAGATAATATACAAGATTAGATAGCATCAGCTTGTTCTGGCTAAATGGTACAGAAACCTAAAAGGATTTGAAGGAAGTTTACTACTATAAATAGATTATTTATAAAATATTTGAAGATTGAGGTTATGTAGATGTATTCACAGATCGGTGACCTAGAGATCGATCAAACGAAGAACGTAGAATCTGACCAAAACCCCTTGGCAGAGCTTTATTGCATTCGGATGGTGTGCAATGTGAAAAAACACCCGTCCACGTGGCTAATTATTAGTTAGCATGGAATTAATATTAATATATAGAATATTAACTAGCATGCAAAGGGCATAAATAAAAAACCAAATAAAAATATTTAATGTATTCAGGAAATAAGAGTTACCAGGCGCATGAATACCTAATAAAATTTGCATGCACCAATAGTAAAACGGCAGTTAATAGGCGGCAACTGTAGGCCAATTCAAAATATTATATATATTTATATAAGTGTAGTAGATTTTGTGTAAAAATCTGTGTAATCTATGTTATCATATGGCTCGAATGCAAAGAAATTATTAATCATATAATCTAAGCAATATTTTGGCATTTTTTGTAAGATCTATTTGAATTTAATGGCGGAGGATTGAGATATTTAAATTTTATGCTAATTTGAAAGTCGGAAAGAGGATCTGTAAAACTTGAGAAGGAAGAACCAGCACTCGCCAGCCAGATGCCACCATAAGAGGACCCCAAATATTTTAGAGCGTGTACCTTACTAAGATTTTGTAAAAGTTAAAGTTAAAGTAAATTATTAAATTTCTTAAAAGACTTCGTGATGCTATTGTGAAGCAGAAGTCATTTTCATTTTGAATTAAACTTATAACCCCTTGGAGGAGACGATTCCGGCTACCATATTCCGGACCACATGGAGTTGGATCGACATCGGCGGCTTACAAGAAGATTTTCGACACGTGAGTGATTAAATTTGAATTAGTGATGGGCGCCCTAGTGCTTCGAATAATCTGATGATCAAAGCTAGCTCGCCGAAAGGGTCATTATAAATTAAGAAATTAATAAGAGTAATACTTGCGCAAGTAAAAATTAGTATTAAAGGTATTTAATTGAAAGAAAAATATAGATCAATATTTTTGAAATTTCTATTTAATCAAAGAAGTACGAAATCTAGGCTATCAAACGTATGCATACCATATTTAATTTTTTGCAATACAATTTGCGATAATTTATCATAGTTCTAATTCACTAGATGAATGGCTCTACCTATTCCGTCAGGTGCCGAATCTTGCACCCTGAGATGAAAATATATATTCGATACAAATAAATCTACTAAATACTAGAGATTTTAATATATAGATATATTTGGATTATTAGTGGCTAATTTATCAAGCTGATCTTAGAGCACATATTTTTGATTGAATCATCCAAGTCGACAAGTATTAGCAAGTGCATGTCGCAGCTACATGCAAAGGAATGCATATGATTTTAAGATAAAGGCACATGGTAATGTTTCGTGCCATTAATCTAGAATATAAAGTTAGCCTGTGATATTTTTATTGATTTCAAATATTGTTCTATTTTTTTTTATATTATAATTTTTTACCGCTCTATATATATATTTTTGCCTCGATGATCTTTGCATTATTTGTGTAATATATGTATAACTTTTTCATGGTGTGCAATTTATTTTATATTCCTCATATCTATAGTATAAGTATCATATATATATATATTTATTATTATTGAATTACAAGAGTTATTGGAGAAGCCCGTATCTAGGCCTATCAAGATTTTTTAAGACTGAATACTATTAGAAAACCACGCCCTATTATATTAAATCTCATGCTTTACCGACTGATGCCAAGCAGGAGGCTAATCGTTATTTTATATAAAGAATAACGTGACACAAAGACATGTCGTGCCAACGTGGGACTGATGATGAGAGCCAAGCTCATTGAATAATTACTTGAAATTAGGTCAATAACCATAGTGAAAACTATAGATAACTTATACGAGTTGTGAGGAAAACTGGCGAAGGAATATTTGTATTACTTTTTGGGGAAACAAGAGCTTTAAATAGAGAGAAATTATATGTTTTAAAGAAAATTTTATATTATTAGTACTGTGAAAAATTACATGTTTATAGAGAGAGATTATATCTTATAAGCCTAAACTGCTATTACTTTCTAGTCAAAATATATTAGGTGTTAAGCCGGTTGAAAATAAGTCGCAGCCTGTAAACTAGCCAAAAATAAATCAACAAAACATTGAGGGCGCTAGAGCATTGTAAAAAACTTAAGTATAAATACCTGGTTGTAAGAGTATCCAAACACTTTACACATCACTGTTCACTGTAAGTCCCGGTTGTGTCTCTTTTTTAAGCATTTTCGCTTATCATTTTTATCACTGTTTAATTAGCATTCATCACATTTGACATAATGAATCACACTCCCGCAAACTCTGAAGTTTCATATATGTACGGCGGTTGCACAGATCCCACTTTGTCGACTCCGAGCACATCAAACCCCACCACGGTAGATGCCAATACGCCACGAGAAAGGGAACCAGGAAGCGTCGGGTCGATAGTCTTCGATCCACCAGGTCTGCAACCTCTATCCTCCACTCGAATCGACGCGCTGACACACCATTGAATCAACGGATAGTAGAGATCAACTTGAAGGGGGCGAGGAGCAACCTGCAGAACCCGCATCGCCGGAGGCCGAGTCACACCTGGACAAACAAAGTATATTTTCAACCACAGAATAGATCCGCTTCAAAAGGTAATAATGGAACAAACGAGTAGCACTTTCAACATTATGTACAAAAACAATGGATAGTATGATGCAGGAGATTAAAAAGGAGATTGCTACAGTAAAAGAGGAAAATAAACAGACAGTGGAACAGGGTATGAAAGAGACCACAGGCGCTATAAAATCAGTAGAACAACGGTTGGATAACATTGAAACTAAAGTAGAGAGTCATAGGGAAGAGTTAAAAGCAATGATAACCCTACAAAAAGAAAGTCAGGATAAGGTTACGGCAGGATTATCGGAAAGGTTAGATACGGTTACATGTGAACTCAATGAAAGGATAGACAACTTAAATACACAAATCACTACACCTATTCAGGATATAACAAATAACATTAAGGCCGATTGCCACCAAGAAATCCACAAACAGATTACCGTTGCCATCAAAACTTAACAACTACAGTTGACAAAAATATTAACAATATTAAAGAAATACAAAACAAACAGATTAATATGTCCACAAAAATGAACCAACTGCAAGGTAGCATCAATCAAAACACTGAAACCTGTAAAGCTTTAAATGGAACTCTACTAATTCAGAAATCCACTCTGACTCAACTAAATCAAGAAATAAACGCAAATAAAATTACACATAATAGTCAATGGCAGATCACACAGGAAAAAATAATAGCATGGAAAATCATATTCAACAACAACCTCAAGGAATTCAAACAGACAACCTCAACATACATAGTATATTACAAGGACTAGGAAAATTGATAACACTGATCGCCATTTGCAACCTCAACCATTCATTGATCAGATAAAATTAGTACAAACTCTTGCACCTACCTCTTGGAATTTTTGGCGTCTCCGTTTGACTAATTTATTGATTGGCGAACCCCTGATGTTTTTCGGAGTAGAGCCCATTGAGTTTACATCATTGGATGAGTTTGTCGCTGTCTTCCTGGAACAGTATTGGAGCAGAAGTAAACAGTTGGACGTGCTAGCGGACATCATATCATGCGATTTCAACCCTAACTTAGACGGTGCATGTACCACTTTCGTCACTGCCATACAGTTTAAAAATTCTCAACTGAGCGAGCCCATTAATGAATCGGCGTTAGCAAACATTATTTTAAAGAAGCTACCGTATCAAGTTAGAATGGCACTCGCCACACAACCCATTACTGATTGTAAGCAGCTGATTAATCATTTATATGGCATACAGTCTGCAATGGCCATATCAACCCACCGCTCAGACCAAAGATACGCATCAAATCAGCATAATTCAAAATTTAATCCGCCTAACAGCCAAAACTATGAACCGTATCATATGATCACTCTCGATCTACTCCTCAATTTAAACGCTGCTATGACCATAATCAAAATAATTGGAATAGTAGAAGCTTTCAAAATTGTCAAACAACCATTATCCACAGCAAACCTACAAAAGAAATTATTATTATGGCCGTGATCAATTAACAAAACAATGATTACACTCAGAATAATCATAATAGAAATTATAACCACCACCTCATCAAATTAGTACAAATTATACATTAGCGTATGCCACAGGATCAAATCAACAAAAAACCGGAACCCAACACCCAACGACCCGCCACCAGATATACAGAAAACTACAGCTAATAAACAGGACTATATGATACCCCCGATATAACAAGCACAAGCTCAAATGAAACAAACCAAGAAAAGCAGGATATTTCAACGTCATACACCACATTCAGAAGTGATTTACCGAAAACATTATTAGAAGAACCGAAAATATTAGAAAAACAGATGTTAAAACAAGACAGCCTATCACAAAAAACCGCCGCCCAACATACAATTAAAGCCAGCCGCAAGCATCAGCCTCTATTAAGTTCCTGTTCCCCACCGAAGAGCAACCTGCCACCGAAGAGTCACTGCTAAATATAAACAGCACCAGGATCATGCTATAATAAGGAGTTGTGAATATAGAACAAATTGAAAATGTAACAGATCCGCGCACCGACCTACAACCGCTTATCAAGGGACACCACCGAAGCAAACCAAGGAACCCAGGATAGAGGACCCAGGGACGACACCGAGAGGACGGCATGCAGGACAAGAGGGGCGACCATCGCAAGGCCCGGAGACGGAGGCGCCCGAGGACACCCGACCGGCATCAGGACGAAGAGGACGGCATTCGGGAGAAGAGGATCATGCATCGTAAGGCCCGGAGGCGGAAGAAACGGAGGAACCGCGCGCGCGCATACCGGCCGCATGCACGCTTCAAGGGGCCGAGGAGGATACCGGACCGGGACCAGGTTGGAGAACAGACCACCGACGTCATGCATCCGCGGCACATTCGCTTCAAGAGGGCAAATCAGCGATGTGACCGGCAAAATGGATTGAATGAATGGATTAAAACTGGAGCTACTGATAGGACTACTATGGATTCGTGCATGGGCAACATAAAAGTGGACTACTGTGGAGATTAATCAGGATAAACGGTGTTGAGAAGATTGGAAGAATTAAAAAATAATATAAGAAAGTGAAAGTACCTGGATATTATGCTATTGAAAAGATGAAAATGTTTGGTTATGGTGTTTAATGTTTGTAATAATGGCTGTGATAATAGAAAGGGATGCTATGATGTATAATTAAGGCCATGTTATTGTTGAAAGAATTATTAGTATTGATTGGAAGTGTTATTATTGAATTGTTTATTATGATGATGAAGCCTAATAATGAATTAAGTGGAAAGTATCGGATGAAGATGATTGGAAGCTTTATATTATAAAGTCGTTTATGGTGTAACTAGAATTATAAACAATGCACTAAAGTGAAAATATCGAGGACTCACGGAATAAATAGAAATAACAAGGAAAGAAAACAGAACCAGATCAAGGAATTGTTTTAAAAGATACACCAGATACAAGGGCTTTAAATTCATGAGATAAAATTATCAACTAGGACAGCCTCACCAACGGATAGCAGATAACCGAACGGCCTACAGCAACAATCTACAAACAGAATGCAAGAGATGCAAGTAAATCACAACATTTCACATGCAATATCGTCGAATTTCAAATAAATATGATAAGAAATCAAGGAAAAACATTTATCAAACCGATTACTAACCTTCCTTAATAAATTTAATCTTGGTATAGGACCGCGTGGCAACAATCCAGTGGTAATTCCTTCCAGCCGTTAGAAGCCTGCAATAAGGAAAAGAACAATTTTTAAATATGTAATTAAATTATATACATCAGATAAAAAAGGACACAAGCGGGGATAATAAAATTAAAATTTGTTAATTACCTTTTAAGAGAAAAAATTGAGCAGTAGGTTAATAGTTATGAAACTCGACAGCGAATTCTGTAGAACCAGTGACCATGGCCAAAGCCACCCAAATCAAACGAATGTAATGTCTGTTGAACATATGTTTATAAAAGAAATACTGTACCCAAAAAGTTATTTATTATTGTTATTTATTATATTTATTAATGTCGATATATTTATTTATATGTTTTATATTTATTACTTTTAATTATGCACGTTGTTACCTGAAAAGACTTAAAGTGAATACCAGTTACCAAAACCAAAGAGCCATTAGCAAAAGAAAGTATTGTACCTGATGTATAGAAAATTATTTATATTAAGACCTAAGAAATACTATAAGATATAAGCCCAGAAGTTTATGAATCGAAATTATTGTCTAAAAGGAATCATTTATGAGAATTATGAAATGTGTGTAGTTAAGTTGGCGGCCCTGCAAGCGGCGAATTCAAAAATTACTGTGTTGTAAATGTGTCAGGAGGAGTACGTTTAGAAGTTATATTTATGATATTTTTATGTGTGTTGAAGAGGAGAATTTGTTATTGTTTTGATAAAGGTATAAAGGAGATGCAGCAAATATGTCTGCGAAATGTGATAGAAGTAGGAGAGTATAATTTATAAAAAGTATAGTGTATATCAATGTATGAAGGGTGGGTTTTCATTAAAAACATTGTGATTCTCAAATATTTTGAATTCAAACCAGGGGCGCGTGTAACATATTTAAATCTGGGTAGATGAAAAACCCTAACAGAAATAGTAATAGGTCTAAAAATAAAGTAATTGGCTAATATCGCCAAGCAGATAATAAACAAGATTAGATAGCATCAGCTTGTTCTGGCTAAATGGTACAAGAACTAAAAGGATTTGAAGGAAGTTTACTACTCATAAATAGATTATTTATAAAATATTTGAAGATTGAGGTTGTAGATGTATTCACAGATCGGTGACCTAGAGATCGATCAAACCGAAGAACGTAGAATCTGACCAAAACCCCTTGGCAGAGCTTTATTGCATTCGGATGGTGTGCAATGTGAAAAAACACCCGTCCACGTGGCTAATATTAGTTAGCATGGAATTAATATTAATATATAATATTAACTAGCATGCAAAGGGCATAAATAAAAAACCAAATAAAAATAATTTAATGTATTCAGGAAATAAGAGTTACCAGGCGCATGAATACCTAATAAAATTTGCATGCACCAATAGTAAAACGGCAGTTAATGGGCGGCAACTGTAGGCCAATTCAAAAATATTTATATATATTTATATAAGTGTAGTAGATTTTGTGTAAAAATCTGTGTAATCTATGTTATCAATATGGCTCGAATGCAAAGAAATTATTAATCATATAATCTAAGCAATATTTTGGCATTTTTGTAAGATCTATTTGAATTTAATGGCGGAGGATTGAGATATTTAAATTTTATGCTAATTTGAAAGTCGGAAAGAGGATCTGTAAAACTTGAGAAGGAAGAACCAGCACTCGCCAGCCAGATGCCACCATAAGAGGACCCCAAATATTTTAGAGTGTAGTACCTTACTAATGATTTTGTAAAAGTTAAAGTTAAAGTAAATTATTAAATTTCTTAAAAGACTTCGTGATGCTATTGTGAAGCAGAAGTCATTTTCATTTTGAATTAAACTTATAACCCCTTGGAGGAGACGATTCGGCTACCATATTCCCGGACCACATGGAGTTGGATCGACATCGGCGGCTTACAAGAAGATTTTCGACACGTGAGTGATTAAATTTGAATTAGTGATGGGCGCCCTAGTGCTTCGAAATAATCTGATGATCAAAGCTAGCTCGCCGAAAGGGTCTATAAATTAAGAAATTAATAAGAGTAATACTTGCGCAAGTAAAAATTAGTATTAAAGGTATTTAATTGAAAGAAAAATATAGATCAATATTTTTGAAATTTCTATTAATCAAAGAAGTACGAAATCTAGGCTATCAAACGATGCATACCATATTTAATTTTTTGCAATACAATTTGCGATAATTTATCATAGTTCTAATTCACTAGATGAATGGCTCTACCTATTCCGTCAGGTGCCGAATCTTGCCACCTGAGATGAAAATATATATTCGATACAAATAAATCTACTAAATACTAGAGATTTTAAATATAGATATAATTGGATTATTAGTGGCTAATTTATCAAGCTGATCTTAGAGCACATATTTTGATTGAATCATCCAAGTCGACAAGTATTAGCAAGTGCATGTCGCAGCTACATGCAAAGGAATGCATATGATTTTAAGATAAGGCACATGGTAATGTTTCGTGCCATTAATCTAGAATATAAGTTAGCCTGTGATATTTTTATTGATTTCAAATATTGTTCTATTTTTTTTATATTATAATTTTTACCGCTCTATATATATTTCTTTGCCTCGATTGATCTTTGCATTATTTGTGTAATATATGTAAACTTTTTCATGGTGTGCAATTTATTTTATATTCCTCATATCTATAGTATAAGTATCATATATATATATATTATTATTATTGAATTACAAGAGTTATTGGAGAAGCCGTATCTAGGCTATCAAGATTTTTTAAGACTGAATACTATTAGAAAACCACGCCCTATTATATTAAATCTCATGCTTACCGACTGATGCAAGCAGGAGGCTAATCGTTATTTTATATAAAGAATAACGTGACAGTAGGTACCCCAGAGCGGAGCTCGGTGCCCCGATATTTATCATAAATTGGAACAGGTTGTCACTGATGTTGTGTTGTTGGTAGTATTTACTTTTTAACATTGCAGGAGTAATAAATAACACAAGTCGAACAAAATGTATCTTCAAATGGTTTGGTTTTTGGAATAAAGATATCATCTGAGCAAGTACATTTTGTAAATTCTATCTATTAATACCAAATATCGGGGCACCAAGCTTTGCTCGTTATTTATTCATTGATGAACAGAACTCAATTCTTTGAAATGATTGGGGAAGGACTAACAGGCACAGCCCAAAACTGTTTCTTCCTCGAATTTTGATTTATTCACTAAAAAATCTATAGTTGGAATATTTAATATTCCAAAAAGTAGGTTATGTTTCTTAGACTTGAATCCAAGTCATCTTTTCAGTCCAAATATTTGAAAACATAAAAGTTCTAATTTAGATTGTTTACATAGCAAATAATTTGAATAACAAAATAACACTCACTAATCACTGTAAAATAATGATTAACTTTCAATATTATGATATATACCATCTCATGTCAACAAATCAGATTACTGTATTTTGATCGAGTCAATTAAAATTTCTAGATTTCTCGCGAGATACGATGAGCTAATTGATTACACAGCTGATCTCCCACACAGGCACACGCATCTTCTGTTATCGACAGACGACGAAATCATCATCTGTTTTTCCAAGGATGAATTATCCTTTTCATGTCCTTCAGGGAGTTTTCTCAGGGATGAGACCCAGTGCAATCGAATTTTGATATCATAAACCTACTATATTCCGAATTTCGTGAAAATCGTTGGAGCCGTTTCCGATATCCGTTGAACATAAATAACCATATAACCAAATAGCCAGATATAAAAATAGAAAAATACAAACAGATATACAGAAATTGCTCGCTTAATATAACAACGCTTATATATCGCTTAAGTTGGATAACAACTTATAGTCCAGTCAAATGGTCGTTTTTCAGGAAACAGCCCCAAAAGAATTTTTTTTCGATGGTTCTATCTGTATTTGGGGGCGCTAAATTCTAATCTGAAATTTGCTCACACGCCAGAGGGCGACTTCACCCCCAAAATTTTGGACTTTTTTTAAGTTTTCCATTTAATCTCGAGAACCTTGAATTTATCGAGATAAAGCATTCTCTATATAATATTAGAGATAATAAAATTTTATTTCCAATGAATTGACTGGTCGCGCAGGTCTACTTTTTGGATTTTTTATCTGAAATGTTCCACAAGATACACAACTTTGAATGTGCGAGAAATTTGTAATATTTCCCCCATTTTCACAGTCTCGCATATGCAACGTTGCGTATCTTGTGGAACACTTCAGATAAAAAATACAGAAAGTAGTCGAGGTTGTGATGAATTTTCTCCTCTTTTCACTCCCATGTTTCACTCTTTTACTTCTGTTTTCAATGCCGTTAAAAAGTTACAGCCAATTGAATGATGATCTTTATTTTCTCATTTTTCTTGCGATTTTACTGTTATTAAAGAGTCTCTAAATGAGTACAATAAATGATAGGTTGCGATGGTCTTAAATGAGAGAAATTTCATGCTCTATAAGCTGAGTTGCCATAAATTGATCTTGCATCACTGTTTATATCGAAGAACTGTCGAGACTGTAGAAATGAGAAAAATATCGAAAGTTTCTTGATTTTTGAATTAAACGTATCTTACTTCACGATTATATTTTTACAAAAATCATTCATCTCACATAAAAGAGGAGATTATTTTAGTTTGCGATGTTGTTAATAATTGCATTCCCATTTCAGAGACATTAATATCATCATAAAACGCCTTCGAAATTCAATAATTATTAGATTAAAATGTACATTACAATTTAACTTATCATTGTGCTTTTAAGAAAATTAGGTTGCAACAGCAAGGAAACTCGAACACAGGACCATTAAAAATTAAAATTAAGCAAAGGAAATCAGAATAATAGTGGATGATGAAGTTATAATTTATTTTTTCAAAGACTTACCTTCAAACTCATAGGCTTAAAATTACTAAAACTCCTGCATACAACATATTATTATCAATTGTATTTTTTATGCTTTATATTGAGTTAAACTTTGCAGAATATAACATTGTAAAGGTGGGAAAAAGTATTAAAATTAACTACACTAGGATATCTCTATTTATTACCTTGATTTTTTAGCCATGATTCAAAATGTTGACATAAAATATAAAAAAATCATGCCCCCCCCAAAAATGTTGATGGCGCAAATTGCGCCATGCCCCCCCCTTGTGGGCACCCCTGGGACTACTGTGCTGGCCTATATTCAAATTGTGAAGTGTTATGTGACGTGTAAAATCAGTATTCCACTCAATTCAAATTACTTAAAATCATTGATTAAATGTTCTTTCATTGAAGATTACTAAAATTAATTCATGCAAAGCCCCAATCAAGTTAGAATAAGAATAAGAATGATTTTTATTCCTTTAGTGCACCCAAACAATGCTATCGGAAACGTCAAATAATTAAAATTAAATAAAAATATTATACATTGTAAATACATTCTAATAGAATAAAAGTTTTATTCCTTTAGGGCACAAACAATGCTATTGGAGACCTCTATTTAAGGTTTCCTCCATATATATGCTAAATATAATTATGTCAATAATATCGAGAGAACAATAATACAACATACATAATACATCATTTACAACACATAAAAATATAAATATACACTGATAGTTAGAGACTACCGAGCACTATTACGTGTGGTTTCCAAAGAATGATTCTCTACTGGCAGCTGGAGGAAATCAGAAAGTGAGTATAGTGGGTACTGCAAGAGAAGGTTTTCAAGGTTTTGTCGGAATACTGTTAAAGGCAAGTTTCTGGCTGAGTCTGGCAGAATATTGAAAAGTTTCAAAGATAAATGATTAGGACTAGTTATACTTTTCAGTCTTGTGTAAGGTACATTATTTTTGTTTTATTTCGTGTATTATGGCTGTGGATGTCAACTCTGCATCTATAGATCCTATATCCTTCTTTACTTGAAGTAGGAGTTTGAAAGCTAGTTATTAAGAAAGCTTGGGTAAGAGAAAGGAGACGGGGCCGCCGAAAGCAATGGATGAACAGGTAGAAGTTCTAGTGACTTCAGTGGTCGCCTATTGTTAATGAGTTTCGACATTTTCGTGGTCTATTGTTAAGGATTCCACTCCGAGGAATAAATTGGTGGCCCAGTCTGATTACTTAAAGGCATTTAAGCTGTAAACCAGTGGTAGCCTACATTGATTAGATAAACACACACATTACTCCCGATTATAAATACAAATTTAGTCAAACTAGGAACTAAAACTATTATTTTTTTATAAAGATTTTTTAAGAAGACTTGTGCCACGAACACAAGCTGTACGCTTTCCATAAGCTGATGCTATAATTATCATACTATACATTATATTGAATTATTTGATATTATATTCATACAAATGAATAATATAATACGCATATCATCAGCTGATGAATAGCACACATGGTGTGTAACCACGAATTGTATGTAACTCAAGTTAGTCTGTATAAGTCTTGTGAGCAAGTTGAGTTTCATCAGAATGAACCATTAGAAATAATTGAATAACAAGTACTTGAACACTGATCTAGATTCAAAAATAAAGTGAGAATACAAGGTGGAAAGTAATAGATGAGTTCCTACCAGCTAAAACTGCCTTCAAGAAAGCAGACGGGGCCACTCCGGCCACTAATGAGGGTAATGAAGCGGATTCAGAGGACAATAGAGTGTGATAGTCGAGAGTTGGAGGATGAACCTTTTTGGAACAATAGCCCAGTGTACAGGTAGCGCGGCCCCGTCTCCTTTCTTTAACCCGAAAGCTTAATTATTTGAACATGCTGAAGAATCAACTATATGTAATAGACACATAGGAGTGATATATCTAATAGCTTAGTTGAAAAAAATTGAGGGTACTAATTCAATCAAATAACAGTAAGTTATTAATTGTTTATTTCAATGTGATTGGATAGCTGGTTTATTTAAATAGGTATTACATGTGTCTTGATTGAATGGCGGATGATGTATTATATGATTCGGCTACTATGGTATCATATCATGCTTTTTGATGTGCAATTCCCAATAATATCATGCAAAATCCCAATCAAGCTAATTCAAACATAGTGGGTACTGCAAAATCCTGCAAAATCAATCATGCAAAAATGCATTCAATCATGCAAAATCCCAATCAAGCTAATTCAAACAAGTTGATGTGATAGACACCTGAGAAACAACCATAACAGAAGTCGGGGAGTCACCAAAAGCCTATTTACAGTCAAAGTTTGATCCTCCACCATTTGAGTACCATCAGGTCCTAGTGTTGAGATAATGGAGAGTGTATCGGCGAGCTGGGTCGAGGTTATGATGGAGCCTTGTTGCAAGGGCTCGAGCCAAGTGCGCAGGTCCGATACGTTGGCGATCAGACTTCGTTTCGCCATTACCAGACTGCTCGAGACGCCGAATCCTGATCTACAATAGAAGAAAGATTAAGAAAAATAAGATAAATTGAAATGTTTGAGTTAATTTGGTGTTTTGTATCATTGCCAAAGCATAAGCATGAATAATATCTTTAAAAACGAAGAGAAGTTTAGGGTAGAGTTAGTGTTATGGATCGGGAATATTCCCAGTGGTAAGGAACTTATGATTTGGCAATTTTTCCGGGAATATTTCCGAGGCCAAGAAATTTTGGGAATTTAAGGGAACTTGAGGGAATTTATAAAATTGCTCTAAAATGATTGAAATTGATCAGTCCCACTCATATTTTACATCAATATAATCAATAACTCATCATTCTATTTGATATTGATCAAGCTCAGCCACATTTTACATTGATTTAATCAATAAATCATCATTCTTTGAGGCTGTTTTTGCTCACTCACTCACTTTCATTCAAATACTCGTATAGTGTTATTCATCCTTATATTTTTTACATAAATCTGTTGTATAACAGGTAATTGAGACCTTGTGTAACAAAAAACGTCTTTTTCGGTAATTTTTTATGAAAGAAATCATAAATTTCCTCAAGTTCCCATAAATTCCCGGGAATTTATGATTTTTGGGGATATTTCCCTTAAATTCCCTGGGAATATTTCCTCGATCTTAAATTCTTGATAATTTTACATCACTAGGTAGAGTGTTCATAACTTGAACTCAACTATATAGTAGTCAATAATAGATTTTCTTCACTTCACTTTTTGGATATGTTTCGATTGAGGTCAGCAAAATAGGCAATTTTGCCATAAACTATCAAATCAAATAGCTTTTTATTCACATAATCATGATAAAAATTTATAAAATTAATTTAAACATTTAACAGTGAATACTCTCCACAAAAACTTGAGTCTGTGAGTGGAGAGTGAGTTCTTTCAAGTTGATTGTGGTTATTTTTTCATGTTTTGTACATATAAAATTATTATAATTGAATTTATTAACATTCTTCAGCAAATCAAAGAATATAAATCGCATACAATAAAACTCCATAGTTATTAGTATATACAGACATATGTATATAAATAGTAGCTAGGTAATAGTAGTATAATAAAGGCTATAGTGTTCATTAGAAATGGCAAGGCAAATTCACTACGAGTTCAAGTTCTGAATTTATAGGCGGATTGATTCAGTTGCTCTGCAGCATCCGATTTCTAATAACCATCTACTCAAATGTTACTTGAAGGTGTTAACTGGAATTTTCCAACTGTTTTAAATAATTGGGAATGTTTCTATACAATAAATGACAAATGTATTTACTATTAATTTTCAAGCAGTTATGTAGGAACTATGGTTCGACATGACCTATAGCATTCAGAAAATATAGCATAAGAAGATATAGGTGTGTTTTTTGTTATTTATTTTTATTCTTGACATGACGCCATCGATCCTACAATTGTGGGTAATGGATGAAGAAGAAGGTATAGAGGTATCCCATGGTATAGAACGTTTATGTTCCAAATTTCACTGTCAACTCAAGCATATAGTCCTAATAGTTATTTTTCGAAATGCTACGTAACGCTTGTAGTCTCTGATACTGTGACTTTTTTACACTCTCACCCGGCCTAAACAGTAATAATATGCAGTAGTCGACAGTAGTCTTGAGTTAACAAAAACCGGCTTGAAATTTGGAACTTAAACGACCTATACCATGGGATATCTACTTATGATATATTTTCTTTATGCCTATAGTCATAGCCACCTCTACTACCTGTATTAGAGATGTCTATGCTATAGTCTGTTTTGGGAGCCGAGATACAATATGAACAAGCGAGTGTGTGAGATTGGATCTTGGAGAAGCAAGACCGATTCACAGTAACAATCTAAACATATTTGTCATGGACGGTTGAATCATTACAGTACCTGACTCAGTGTCAATGAAAACATTGTGACCTGTTATTTACTATGGTTCGACATTACCTATAGTCTGTTCTGGAAGCCGAGAGACAATATGAACAAGCAAATATGTGAGAGTGAACATTGGAGCAGCACGAACAATCCACAGTAACAATCTAAACATTTGTCATAGACGGTTGAATCATTACAGTGCCTGATTCAGTGTCAATGAAAACATTGTAAAATTTACAGTTGTGTTGTGAGTGATGTTGTGGTACTTTTCCATAATGAAAACACAAATTTAAATTGTCAACCACTTTTTATTATTATAAAATATTATAATATATACAGAACCTGTTTTCGTGCCAGGTTCTGTGTATATTATAATATTTTATAATAATAAAAAGTGGTTGACAATTTAAATTTGTGTTTACATTGTGAACTGTTATTTACGATGGTTCGACATTACCTATAGTCTGTTCTGGAAGCTAAGAGACAATATGAACAAGCAGTGTGTGAGAGTGGATCTTGGAGCAGCACCACCAATTCACAGTAACAATCTAAACATATATATCACAGACGGTTGAATAATTAAAGTACCTGATTCAGTGTCAATGAAAGCATTGTGAATTGTTATTTACGATGGTTCGACATTACCTATAGTCTGTTCTGGAAGCTGAGAGACAATGGGCCACATGAATAAAGTTGAGCATTTGCTAATATTTCTAAAATATGGAGCATTTGCTTAATTTTCTATGAATAAACGTGAGCAAAACCTTTTGCTTATGCTCATCAAAAAAATAGTTTGAGCATTTGCTCAAAAGTAGAAGCTTTTGCTCAAAATTGTATGAATAAACTAGAGAATTTGCTCAACTTTTGAAGCAAATGCTTCAAAAAGGTGAGTCTAGTCTAGAGCAGCTTATCACCTTTTGCTCATAGTGAAATGGCTCAACTAATTCGTATGAGGAAGAGGAAACTATACCAGATACGATCACAACCAATAGTTGAGTACTATAAAACTCTTTTTAGATTCAACCATGATATTATATCACCATTATTCCTACAAAAGAATAAATACAAAAGATACCTGTTATAAACATAGCCATCACAAAATAGAAAATAGGCATTAAGAAGATGAGAGTGTAGACGATTATAAGAAGGCTATTGATTTTATAAGAATATGCTGAAGATTACTATAGAGATGACATTTTTTCACGCTATTATTTCAAAATTCTAAACTCAACTAACCTAAAACTCTATTCATAAATAGAAAACAGAGCAGACGACGCAAACACAAGCGGTGCACACTACTTGCACCAACTAGCCAACAAACTACTAGCCAACAAAGTAAGGCTACAAAAGTGAATCAGCTGATGAAAAATCTTTAAAATACGTTAGCATTTGCTCCAGAGTTCAGGAGCATAAGGAAATAGTATAAGGTAAAGCTTATTCATATCAAAATGAGCAAATGCTTTTGCTTCTACCTTTTGCTCATGAGCAAAACCTTATTCTCAATGCTTTTGCTCATGACCATTTGCTCTGGTTTTATTCATATGGGCCAATATGAAACAAGCAGTGTGTGAGAGTGGATCTTGGAGCAGCAAGACCGATTCACAGTAACAATCTAAACATATTTGTCATGGACGGTTGAATCATTACAGTACCTGACTCAGTGTCAATGAAAACATTGTGAACTGTTATTTACGATGGTTCGACATTACCAATAGTCTGTTCTGGAAGCCGAGAGACGATATGAACAAGCAAATGTGTGAGAGTGGACCTTGGAACAGTAATACCAATTCACACTAACAATCTAAACATATATATCACAGACGGTTGAATAATTAAAGTATCTGACTCAGTGTCTATGAAAGAACTGTGAACTGTTATTTATAAAGAGCAGATGAAAATCTGATATGAGTCATCACTTTTATACCCACACAAGCTTGAATCTTGATGTATTGTTGACTCTCCTTTCGATGAATCAACTATAAAAAAACTCCTTTGTTCAATCATTGAATAAATATTTGACATTTGAAAAATAATTATTGTAAAAAATTGTTAGATTACCTGGCCATTCTTATGGAAGGAGCTAACAGTTCTTCCCATGAGGCTGACCCATGTAAATAATGGGCTTGGTATAAACCTGCTAGTAATCCTGGAATTCCCACATCTCGGTTCTTGCTCTGAGAAACCCGAAAGTCGAGACAATCTTTAATACGGTGTTGTCTGTGATCGTAAATCAGCATAAGACCACCACTGAAAATAAATTTTACAATTGATTCATTATCTTATTGTGTCAAAATAACATCTGATGAACGTGAATACAAAGAGGTTATTGATATTATTTTATAAGTATTGTACTAGAATGTTGTCTTTGGTTTGGTTAATAATTAAATCTTCGTTTATTGTCATAAAACATACAATATGTTGAGACAATCGGCATTAGTCATAAAAAATTACAAAGTTGAAGAACTTAACTATCACAGTCAAACACTAGGCCTACACCTACTACACACTACATAATAATAGATTGAAATCACAGCCCAAACCCCTAGAAAACTCTTGAAAACAAAGCACAAAACACTAGAGTATTATTCTCTTAGGTTAGGGTAGATTATATTGCCTCAGTTTAATTGTTATAGTCTGTGTAAAATGAGTTGAGACTTGGTCCTCCATCCGAAGAAATTACAAGGTTGCCAATTCGTGTAAAATTGCAACTTTCTCAAATATCCAATTAATCGCCAGAATTTGATGTATAATATCATCCCCGATATCCTAGTAGTGCTAAACAATTTTCAGGGTTGAAGAATTAAAAGGAAATTTAACTTTTATGATAAAATTGGAAACATCGCGAAGATTTGTTTTTCTTTTGAATATCACTTCTCTCAGAATCACGGGGTATCGTAATAATTTTATATCAAATTAACGGGGAGAATGTCTCCTTTCTATTGGTGTCAATGTCGAGACATTACGAGCACAAACACACGAGATGTTCGACATGCTGGGAAGTTTTGAGTTGGAGTTGGAGTTGATTGCATACCTATCAAATTCATCAAAGATACTCTTCCTTCACCTTGCCTATTCTTACGATAATTTTCAATAAATCTTTGGAATCGTCCTTTTTCCCCTTAATTTGGAAATCAGCCTTAGTCTCACCTCTGCCCAAATGCTCTTCAGTTAAATCATTATCAGATCTGAGGCCTATCAGTATTCTCCCAGCTCTGTCTAAATGTCTCGAGAAACTTGTTCATCAGCAGTTTTCTGTTTTTCTAGAACGTTTCCATCTTCTGTCTACCTTTCAGTCTGGGTTCCGAACACGTCACAGTACGACCACTGCTCTGCTCAAAGTTACTGAGGATATCAGGTCAGCTATGGATAGTAGTCAGGGTACTATTCTGACACTATTCGATTTTTCAAAGGCGTTCGACTGTGTTCATCATCCACTCTTCCTTCTGAAATTAAGAATCTTGGTTTTGGAGGGGGTTGTGTAAGATGGATCGAGTCTTACTTGTCGAATCGCCAACAGTGTGTCAGGGCCAATAATGAGGTCTCTTCATGGAGAAATGTAACCCGAGGAGTCCCCCAAGGCTCTGTTCTTGGGCCTCTTCTGTTCTCTCTCTACATCGATGACATCGCAAAATGCATAAAACACTGCAAATTTCATCTGTATGCTGATGATCTTCAGATCTATAAACATTTTTCTGCAGGTGAGTCTGAAGCATGTGTCGAGCAGATGAATTCTGACATTGATGCTATTAGTGGCTGGGCATATAATCATGCATTGAGATTGAATGAAGGTAAGACACAGAGTATCATTGTGACTCATAACCGATTCAGAGCTCAGAATGTTCCAAGTTGAGGTTGAATGGCATTGAGTTGGAGTATTCTGAGAGTGTTAAAAACCTTGGTCTTGTTATCTCTAAAACACTCTCATGGCTCAATCAGGTTGAGATTATTGTAAGAGGGTGTTTGCTTGCATCCATAGCTTGAAACGATTTGCCCTGTTTCTCCCACTCAACATCAAGATCATGCTGGTCAAGACTCTTGTGCTGCCTCACTTCAGCTACTGCGACACTGTCATGAACGACATGACTGTTGAGCTCTCTAACCGACTGCAGCGTACACAGAACTATTGTATTAGATTTATTTTCAATGCTAGACGATTTGATCATGTTACACTTTTTATGTACAGCTATTTCTCCTAAAATTGAATGATCTTCGTACTTTGCACATATTGACTCTGCTTCACTCAATAATCAAAACCAAATCTCCATTTATCTGTCTGAGAGCTTCAGATTCCTGTCTGAGATCGGTGAACGTGCAACAAGGCATGGCAACTTGCTGCTAGCTTTTCCCATCCATAGAACGACGACTTTTGAGAGATCATTTACTGTCACTGGTTGTAGGCTGTGGAATAATCTTCCTGCTTCTGTCCGGGCCATTGATGGGCGTGCTCGCTTTGGGGTGGAGGTCAAGCGGATTTTGTTGGCGGGTCTGCGGGGGTAGCGTTGTGGTTGGCGCTTGGAACTGGTCTGGTGGGCTGTGTGAATGTTGTGTGAATGATTATATTAATAACTCCTTTTTTTACTATTGTTTCTTGAATAATATAATTGATTTTTCAGTCTAAATGCAGATTGACTGTTTTGTTCCAACTATGTTTCTATTTTGTAGCTATATTATTTAATGTATTTTTATTTATATATTAAGTTACACTGTATTTTTTTTTCAATTGCATTTGTTATGTTGAGGTTAGAATTAAAGAATATAAAGATTTTTTTCATTTCAAGTTTTTTGTTTAGAAAGATAAGTGGGTGGTGAAAGCGAGAACGTTTCTCAAAAATAATTGAAATTATATTTTTAATTGTCAAAAGTAGTCGGAAGATCGTAACTATGGGTCGGATCAAATTGATCCAGACACCAATAGAAAGGAGACATTCTCCCCGTTAATTTGATATAAAATTATTACGATACCCCATGATCCTGAGAGAAGTGATATTCAAAAGAAAAACAAATCTTCGCGATGTTTCCAATTTTATCATAAAACTTAAATTTTCTTTTAATCCTTCAACCCTGAAACTTTTTTAGCACTTCTAGGATATCGGGGATGATATTCTACATCTAATTCTGACTTTGAGTTGGGAATTTGAGAAAGTTTCAATTTTACACGATTTGGCAACACTGTAATTTTTGGGGATGGAGGGCCAAGTCTCAACTTGTTTTACACAGACTATAGATTCAAATCACTCTGCTTCTTGGATGTACAAATATGCCGACACCTTATTCAATGCTCTATTTAGCACCTACGTCCCGGACCGGCCTTAGAGCCAGGCGACCAGGGCTACCGCCCCGGGCCCCGCATTCGTAAAAAATAAAATATAAGATAGCTATTGTACTATTTTGAGCTCAACTACGTGATTTCATCATAACGGCGTAATTACGAAGTCTGAATTTGGAAGGGGAACATATACTTAACCAGAGAGAGGCAAGAATTCAAAATGCTCGTATATGTTTGTAGATGGGGTATAGAGTTTAATATTTCAAGTGAATGGCCCGCACTGAAGGTTCGCCCCAAACCCCGCACCTGCTAGGGCCGGCTTTACGTCCAAGCATTTATGTCAAAAAGCAAGTGATGGTGCCAGCATTAATTTCCCATTATTGACATTTTTTTCTATGAATAAGATATTTCTTAAAATAATTGAAATAAAATCTGCACGTATAGAGTCGCAAGTAAGTAAACAGCAATAAAGTATAATCCATAACTTAGTATTAATCTTGAAGGAATAATAGTCGAGATTGCACTCACCCTCCTAATCCAGTTAAATGAGGATGCACAAGTCCCATACAAAACGTAGCTGCTATTGCTGCATCAACTGAATTACCACCTTTCTCTATAATGGAGGCTCCAATGCGAGAGCAATAACTGCTGTCTGATACAACACTTCCGTGAGGTGCCACCTGAACACAATAGTATATGGTTAGTTATTGAAATCTTCTAATTAACAGTGGAAAAATAAGCAATGAAACAGTCAAGTCGTTATAGGAGTGTCTCAGAATCAACTCATTGATCATAAATTTATTTTATGATGTGATCGTGTAAATGGAATAAATAAATAGCGTTTTTTTTATATACTGGATGAACCAGTGTTTTTACAATAAGCGATAAATTGGGAAAATATTTTACAATAATACATTATTTTACAAAGGATGTAGAACCCTTTGATATGTTCCTTTCATTCTCCCAACAAACATCTGTATCTGCATCTAATCCTCCTTAAAGCTAGATTTCCATATATCAGTGACAGTGAAAATATAATTTTCAAAAGTTTTTTTATTATTTATTGATTCATACAATAAGTACATCATCAAAAATGATAGGGAGAGAATAAATAAGATAACCTTGTGCTATTCCTCTCCCAAATTTAAATAAGGTTACACATAGTCCGAAATGGGTTATGTTGTAGTTCACTTCACTATTGTGAAACTATTTTCTTGTAGTTCTGATTGGATTGTTCCCACACAGCACGGCCTAGCGAGAATCCATAGCCCCATTTATACTTATGAGAATAATATTCTCACTGTACGGTCTCTTTCAATGTCAGTGATATGTAGGAATCTGGCTTTAAGGAGGACTGGATCCAGAGACAGATGTTTGTTGGGAAGATGAAAGGAACAAAGAACAGAGGTCGTCCTAGATTAAGGCTGTGCACAGGCGAAAAATAAACTTTCTACTGATTATAATATTTTTCAAAGTTTTTCAATTTGTATATTATGAAGCTATCAAAATTGAATAGTTTTCTCAGGAAAACTATATGGAGTGATCCGTGGTCTAGTGGATAGAGTGCTTGCGTAGCAGCATAGAGATCCCGGGTTCAAACCCACTCAATACCAAAAGTTTTTTAACCAGATCACTCCCGTGTTATCGGATGGGCACGTTAAACTGTCGGTCCCTGCTGAAGTATGACAGTCGTAAGGCCCATTGACGGCTTAAATTATATATTCAGGCGGTGGGACCTTCCCGCAAGGGACTCTCCACCAACAAAGCCATACGAATTTACTTTTTCAGGAAAACATTTTTTTTCGATCATTAATTTTTGAGATATGAGCGCCTAAAGATACATTTTTGTGACAAAACATTTCAAATTCGGTAAGAGATAAATCCATGTAATTTAAAGAATGAATTCTTCATGGTATTGTTGATTGAATAAAACATTTTTTTTCAATATCAATTTTTGAGAAAGTTATTCAATTACCAAAAATAACTATTAGTAGGGTTATTTTTGGTCCTTTTTTTAAATTGAATAACTCTCAATAGTTGATATTTTTGTTTCATTCGATCAACATCCTCTAAATTTCATGGATCTATCTCTTAACGAATCAAAATGTTCTGTCACAAAATTAAACTTTAGGCGCTCATATCTCAAAAAGAATGATCGAAATTTCATTTTGAAAGCTTGATAGTGTACAAATTGAAAAGCTTTGAAAAATATCACCGGTAGAGAGTTTATTATTATTTTTAGCCTTTGCACAGACTTAACATGCTGGCTATAGGATGAAAATAAATATCTGATTAGCTTAAACGGGCCATTCACTATCTGATTGCTTGTCCAGTTTGATGTCCACCAATATTCAATGTTGGATCCGACGTCGGACCGTGAATGGGGTTGTTGATGCTGGGATGAATGTTGGATGTCTAGCCCAACAAGTCGGATAAACTGGAGGTCCAACACATCCGACATCCCAAGATCAGTCGAGTAGTCAGAGTCAAGTTGGAATATGAATGAGGATGTTGGACTAACTCGTGGACAACCAGTCGAAGCGTGATTGGTGTAAGACCGACTATAGTCCAAGAGATATAACTTTAACATGAAGAGGGGAAACCGATTTCTCCTTCCACAGTTTTTAGCATAGACAGAGTAGTGGGGAGGAGTAAGCATGCTGCGCACAATGGATGATGACACAAAAGTAGAAGAATGCTGTTAGCTAGTGGGAGTGATTAGTGAAGGGAAGAGTAAAGGGCCTCTCTGTCTTCAAGATAGAGCAACAGGGCAACAGCGCAATTTAAGCAAATAAAAAAATGTTCTCATCTTTTGATCTTACAATTATTACTTACTGCAGGTGTATTCACCACAGTCCAAGGATTGGGGAATTGTCAAATCTTACAATAAGTTGCATGAAGAAAAGATATCAGATTGTTCTAATTATTTATTAGAGTTGAAAACACAATATTTGTTCAACTTACCTGATGGTTTCCATAACGAACTTGTGCTGCCAATGCCAATGAAATCAAGAGACTGATAATAGTGAAGCAACCAGCTATCAGTCGCAGACCTTTTGTCTCTTGGGGATTTGTAAACAATGGTGCTAGTTCACTTCGATCTGCACTCAAGTATGGAGCTGGAAAAATATATTGACAAATTACTTGGACTTTTCTCAAAATTATACCTATCTAGATCAAACTAATTTTGAATATGTTCCCATCAATTACTTTATTTTACAAAAAATTAAAATGACTGGAATCTTACATTTATTGCCATGAGCATTAGGACGTGAAGTAAGGGTGTATAAAAACTCTTAAAATCACTGAAATAATAAGAAAGAAGTTCCGCGTCACCATAACTCGATACCAAATATTATGGAATCAAAAACATACCTTTCAAATTAATAAGCATTTTCATATTATAAATGTTATTTTAAAAAACTACAATCAATATTGTAGGGCAGCTTAAAATCAACTATAGCCTATGTGTATTTCGTGTACATTAGGGTATGATTACATTGGATGCACGTATGTGCAAGTGAACGCGATACCATGCAGAAGTCAAACAAAATCGGGAAGTAGCCATTGGAGCGTTGTGACTTGTCTGTCGCTGCTCACACTGAACGCTACCAGAAAGTTACTTGTTACTTGTATTTCACTAAGTGCATGCGTTTAGTATGAGTGTTTCTATGGCTGTTTCAAATTTTGTTTTCTTATCTGCATGCGTGATCATTCATGCTTCTGTGTGCACTTACTCTACACACATGCATTCATTTGATCTTACCCTAGTTTTTAAACAGACTTAAAATACTTGAGACTTGATTGAAATAGTATGGTTATGAGGGCCAGTATTTTAATAGGCAACCAGTTGGTCACCAAAAAGCAATCATTAGCATGAAGGATTTATGGCATAACTGGAAAATTAAGAGATACAGCAGCTGGCCATCAGAATCCGGCGACTGGCAACCCTACTGCAGTAAGCACAAGCTTGGGAACTTGGCGACACGCAGGTGGCCAAGACTAGTAGCCTAGTGTAATACAAATACTTTAAACTAAGGTAATAAATTTTTTTAAAAGTACAGAAAATCAACTTACCACTATTGGTACTGTTGATAGCAGTGGTTTCATTTGGTGCACTCATATTTGATTAGGAACGATAAGCAAAATAAGAAACAATAGGTATTCTTTCAGAA
>NC_052507.1:65320408-65358635 GCF_014356525.2 Nilaparvata lugens | reverse complement strand
TAGAATAAACTATATTAGTTGTTTCTACTAATCACATTTGACTGTTTTCAGCTTTCTACAACGGCAGTTTGACGAAAGAAATGGTGGAAAGGCGCTCTGAGTCCAGTGGACATGGCCGGTTACAGAGTGGAGAGGGGAGCCAGTCTGTTTCGGAACACATCTATAACGGCTATAAGGTGATTGCTCCCTCTCAGTGGCAACGGGAGGTGAATTCCTCTTCAAGGCCCTGGATCACTGAACCTGAGCGGCTCCATAGACGCAGCTGTGACCCTGGTGGGACAGCTCTTCTAGGTCAGACACGTTCAACTAAATATTTACGTGACATCCATTAGTATTCACACATTTTTACATAAGAGCTCTTCTATAGTGAGAAATACGTTGGTATAAAGGCAAAGAAAATTTTAGGAAATGTTACCATTTTTCCTTGTCCACTACCATCTCAATCATAGATGTAGGGAAAACGCTCCAATGTAGATCAAACGCTCATGATACTACACGCTAATACTCGATATACAGTACTATATAATACTCGACTTTAAACTCGACCCATGACATGACATCAACATTTTCTTTATCCGCTTGGAAAGGTTGAGGTCCAGTCATCTGGATTGAGTTGTCATTCAATTTTGAATTCTATACTCATTATGTATTTAATTGAGTCTTGAAGTTCTTTAAAACCTACAAACTGCGATGCTCCATTAAGTTTATCAATACTAAAATGGCACCTTGCCGACAATATATTCAATGGAAAATATAGGCACAGAATAGATAAAGAATGGAAACTCGGCTAGTACCCTGGCACAAAAATCCGCATCTTTTAGAAAGTTCAGCATTGAAATAGTATAGATGGGAGGTTCGGATCACTTTCCTGATCCGGACCAATTGATCTCGTTCACTGCCGCGAGCCAATCAAAAGACCAGGATTTTGATTTCTAACAAGATGGGGCAGTCAAGTGACGTGTCTTGGTGCAAGTATTTGTGACATGTAAAAGCATTGGTTGGATAGGCGTTTGATTGCTAGTTTCCATTTGTATCTATCCTGTGATATAGGTTTGTATCAAATAATTTATAGATGTTTGCATCGAATGAATTGAAAATTTGCTACGAATCTCTCAGGACTCATTTCCAGTCAGTAAGACACTAATGTAATAAAAACACTGGGATTCTGTCAAAAATCAATTATTATTATAAAATAACAAACATGAATCAACACCAATGGTGTAATCATCAGTCATAACACCGTCGAAACATGTTTGTTATTTTATAATAAATAAGATATATTTTAGACAGAATCCCAGTGTTTTCATTTGGATAGATATCACAATATCTCACCAGTAACAGTACACTGACTGTTATTAAAATAACGTAGTTGATACGTTATAACTTATAAGTACTCCATGCAGATTTCAAGATTAAGTTCGATTACAAAAAAAAAAAAAAATCAAGTTTCAGCTAATCAATCTGAGCTGTCTTGGAGGATTCATTCGGGGACCATAAGTACACCATGCAGATTTCAAGAAGAAATTTGATTAAAAAAAAACTTTTTTTTTTAATTTTCAGCTAATCAATCTGAGCTGTCTTGGAGGATACATTCGGGAAGCGTGGTCGTGGCTACAGACCGAAATGATCTCTACGTCTCTATTGTCAGGTAACAACAACTTATTACACCATTTATATTTTAATTTCAAGTTTTTTATAAGAAGAATTAATAATATTGTATTAATATTTCTTATTCTTATAAGTGTTTAAAAATTCTCTAATAAGTGAATATTCTCTATTTAAAAATAACTGAGTGTTATAAAATTATTATTATTCTGGTATTTGGAATATCTAGATTCAAAAGAATGGTTTGTATAAAATATTTGTGGACTGAAAAATTTGAGGAAATCTAGAAGACTTTAAACAGCTGGAGTCAGAAAATTGGTTTTCCCAAACGGGGCGTAGTCGCAGTCATTGTCATAGTCACATTTGAATAAATTTCGAAAAACTACAAAATTGATAACATAATAAAATAAAGAGAAAATAGTGTAAAGTTTCAGCTGTTTGAATTATTTAGGAATGTCTAATTTCGTCAAGGAAAAACGTTTCCAATTATAGAAATGAGAAAATAAAAATTACAACTACTGTTATAAAAGCTTCGACTACGCCCCGTTCTTGAAAGCCAATTTTCTGACTCCAGCTGTTTAAAGTCTAGGACTAGCTAAATCCCGAGCTCGGTAAACGGCCCCTAATGTTTCTAAATTTGGGAAAGAAATAGTAAAGGTATTCTTAGTTTTTCTCTCCCGAGCTGTGTTTCATTGTAAAAAAAATAAATAAATAAAATAAAATGATAACATTATTCTACATAAAATATGTCATGATGGGTGATTTTTGATTGATGGACATCATTTGTGGCAAATCTCTAATTTGAAATCAAAAGTGATTTCAAACTAACCTACTCTTTTCATGTTTTTCATGTTAATCTCATGTTCTAAACAATTCATCCAACAATATTTATTGTGTTAGCATTACTTTGCATTGAAACAATTTTCAATGAGGCGTTCTATCAACATTTTTCCACTGTATATAATTATTGTATTTTGGATTTGGAAATATTGTGTTGAAAAGAATAAGAATCTCAAAATGAATCGTCATCTATCCACTATATTGTAGTGTATTGCAGATATAATATATAATATCGGGGCACCGAGCTTTGCTTTGGAGTGTAAAATCATAGAAAATTTGTAACGAAAGATGGAATTTATAGTTTATATTTATTTATTTTCTCAGTTGTACAATTATTTACACAGTTATATGAGGAGGCAACAGGCTTATGCCCAAAACTGTCCCTTTTGAAATGCATACTTTAGTCCAAATCAAAATCTAGGTTGAGCTACTATCACTCATCAAATAACAATATTTATTCACACTTCAAAAAACAAAAACATCATCAATATTACAAATAGATATACTATGTATTCGATCAGAATGATATACTATGTTTGCTACAATATTTGTTGTTTCAAAAATTTAGTGACGGCTCTTATGATGATTGAATAGAATAGAATGACTTTTTTTTTATGTTGACGTGGCGGAGTTTGGACAATATTGTCCACTCTACAACTTAACCACGTCGTTAGCAAACAATACAATACAAAATATGCAGAGATAACAAAAAAATTGAAGCAAGAAATGACAATAAAATGTAATAAATATGAGAGATCAATATTGAATAATAAAAGTATTTAGAAAATAAGTGTTTTTCAATAAACTCAATCACTTCACTGCTGAAAGAAAAAGCAAATATAATTTAAAACAAAATAAGATAATTAAGAAAATTAAGATTATATAATTGAGATCATTATTAGACCATTCTAATTTCATGCTAGTAATCTATCATATCCTCGTTCTCATCACCTTAATTCTAAATTATCACTCTTATAGCCTACTATCAGAGACAAATAAATCGGTTTTAAACAGTATTTTTACTCTATCCTATGCTACTATACTGATCTCCAGTAGAACTCATACCCTGTGAACAATTCAATTCATTGCAAAAGTAATTGTTCCATGATATAAAAAATACAATAGTTATCCTTATACCGGACAACAAAAAAAAAAGTAATTTGATTGTATGGTATGAGATGGTATTTCTCCATAATGAGAAGAATAAGACTTTGATATTGTCAATACCACTTTAAAAGTGGTATTGACAATATCAAGTCTTACTCTTTCAAAAATAAAGTCTTTGGACTTATAAGTAATTGTCTCATGATATAAGAACACAAGTTCTTAAGTTGTCCTTATACCGGGTGCGGCAGCAAAACTTTCCTTTTTTAAGTGAACGCCATTCAGTCAGCTGATGATGTAGTAGTGCAAAATTGGTCTCGTTAGAGAGGTCAAACTATAAAGTTTTCTTCTCGACATGTTCAGTCGCCATCATGCATTGGAACAATGAGAAGCGTGCATTTGCCGTTTAGACATATTTTTCGAGAATATGTTCTGAGATTACAAACCCAACGCGCATTTCGAAATTGCCTTAATTTAGCCCCTTTGGCTACTGTCCCGGACCGGAAATCAATTGTTACGTGGGTCACCACGTTCAGACAAACTGCAAGTGCGACAAGACGAAGAGCTGAAGTCCGTCGGCCCATTAGGTCACCTGAGAACATTGAGGCAGTGAGAGTTTCAATGTTGCGACAACCACAGCGTTCAGCGCGCAAACATGCGTCTGCTCTTGGACTTTCCGATCGTTCTGTAAGACAAATTCTTCTTGATGATCTTCATTTCCATCCATACAAAATGGCAATTGTGCAGGAACTTTCTGAACGTGACTTCAATTGAGGGAACACTTCAGGACGTCTCATCTCAATTAGGCTAGCTTCACACGCTTTCAGGTTCATTCGGTTGGGTTCGGTTCGTTACCGAGAACGAATGAGGCTTTCATTCATGTCAGTTTTTTATTCGTACGGTTCTAATAGGTATTTCTTCTCAAACACAGCTGTATTTGGATTTTTACTGTCATGCTGGGTATTTAAATATAACAGCTGGTGTTGAATTGTAGAGTTATTTCTTGAACAACAAAATTTCTTAACAAAGTTAATTAAAATTGTGAATTATTTGAATAGTTCTTTTTGATTATGTTAATTTTGGAGGTTCAGAGAGATTATTTTTTTAAATCGAAAAATTGTTCCTTGTTTTGACAAGGTATATAAACTTCATCTCTTCTCTCCATTGATGAAATCATGTAATATTCGTGGAAAAAAAATTATAATTCTCCCTAAGTTTTAATTTATATCTTTATATTTTTCAGCAAACTATTCATTGAGAAAAAATGTTTCTGTGAACTAACAGAAATGAATTAACCATATGATTTTGACTTGGAAAATTTTGAAACAGATAATCACGATATCAGGTTAAAATAAAACAAAAAGGCAAGCGTGTGTAAAAGACTTTGTTTTTTCCTTTTCCCCTAGCAACGAATTCGAATATAATGAACCTATTCGTGTCGAGGGGGCGTTCGGTGCTATACGGTTGCTATTCGGTACCGAATCATCGTTTCACACTTATCAGAATTGCCGAAAACGAAACGAACCGAACCGAAAGTGTGTGAAAGTAGCTCTCGCTAGCAACGAATTGAAACCTGGTGGAATCTATTAGAGTCAAGTGGGCGTTCGGTTCTATGCGGTTTCTATTCGGTACCGAATTCAAACCGAATTACCGTTTAAACTTATCGGAATTTGCCGAAAACGAAACGAACCGAATGAATGTGAAACTAGCCTTAGGAGCAATTTGGAGTGGTAGCCCGATGTCCCAATTTTAACACTTGTGATTTTTTCTATTGGGGTTTTGAAATCCCTTGTGTATGTGAACCGCCCAAGGACTCTACAAGATTGAAGACCAATATCAGGGGAAAAATTGCTAGCATAACGCCTGCAATGCTGGTAGGAGTCATGACAAATGCCAGAAATCGGTTTACTCAGTGTATGTAGAATGGGGGACACCACCTACCTGATTTGATATTAAAAACTAATGAAAGAAAAACTTTATATAAATGTGTCTACATTACAAAAATTAAATACAAACTTCTGATCCATTCAAAGAGTTTTATTTACTTGAAAAAAATGAAGTTTTGCTGCCGCACTCTGTATTTTAGGATAGATGTATTTCTATAAAAAGGAGTTTCTTTGCTTTGGAATCATCTACATCTTCCACTTGAAAATGTTATTAATTTTTCATTTTTCAATCAGTGGCTTGGCTCGGTCCTTGGATCACAGATATTAACAAGCAGCGGCTTCATCCTGAACAATGCGATGGAGATGGCGCCCATGGTGGGAAGCCGGGCAACACATCTCGCTGTTCCATTCATCTGTGTGCAGAATCTGTTTGTATGCGGCAACGCTTCATTTCAGGTGAGATTTCATTCAAAGTTATCTACGTCATCCGTTTACTATTAATTTTAAGTTATTATCATTTCAGATTAAGATTTTATTTCATGTCCAATGAGAAATCTATATCAAATCAATCAAATAGCTTTTTATTCACAAAAACATACAAATTTATAAAATTAATTTAAACATTCAACAGTGATACATTTAACTCCGGTTGCCGGTTGCACAAGAGCCGGTTAAATTTTAATCGTGATTAATTCCACAAGAACCAATCAAAGAAGCAGTCTTATCAAAAAGCCCTTCTCTGATTGGTTCTCATGAAATTAATCACGGTTAAAATCAACCGGCTTTTGTGCAACCGGGCCTAAGTCTTTAATTGAAACATTTAACTCCCCACAAAGACTGAATCTGTGAGTGGAGAGTGAGTTCTTTCAAGTTGATTTTGATTATTTTTTTCATTTCTGTACATTTAAAATTATTATAATTGAATTTATTAACATTCTTCAGCATATCAAAGAATATAAATCGCACAAAATGAAATTCCATAAGTTAGTATATACAGACATAATAGTAGCTTAATGGCTATAGTACTCATTATAAATGGCAAATCACTATGAGTTCAAGTTCTGAATGCAAAGGAGGATTGAATCAGTTGCTCTGCAGCATCCCTGCCAATTTCTAATACCCATCTACTCAAATGTTCCTTGTAGGTGTTAATACTGTAATTTTCCGAAAGTTTTAAATGATAGGGAACGTTTCTATACAAATATGACAAAAATGTATTTACTATTATTTTCAAGCAGTTATGTAGGAGTCGGGGATGGGCAATACCAAAGTTAATTAGATTTCTTGTATTATGAGTATGAACTAAATTATTGAAAATGGAGTGTTTGTTGTAGTATATGTAATTCATTTAAAGTAGTTTCGGCAATAGATAGGATTAGATAGATTCAGGATAGATAGGAATCCTAGCTATAAGATAGGATTTTTTTAATAAAAAACACATATTTCTTTTGTTAAGACGGTTTTTTTTGTTATATAATTTATTTTGTTCTTATTTTATTTTACTCTTGTTTTATTCTCAGCTTGATGTTTATTTTAAATCTATTTTTTTGAATGAAGAATGTTGTAATGTTTCAAGGAGACATATAAGGGTTTAACCTGTTGTCTCCATATATGTATTTATGTAAATGTAAATAAATAAATAAACTCGTATGTAAAGCTGTCTAATATTAAAACTTGAAACTCTTGGTAAACAAGATTAGATGGGTAGCGATAGTCTCGCCTGAGACATGTCTTAATGATTGCTCGCTGTGCCACCGCCACCGGCTCCAAGGCAAACGATGAGGCTCCACCCCATGATACCATATATAAGAACTGACTGGATATATGCGTAGTACGCCACCCACAGTTGATGTAGAGGGAGGACCTCTCTTAGCCGTCTGAAGGCATATATAATTTTGCGCAACATTAGAGTTTCTTCATATGTATTCAATTAGTATTAATTTGTAGATCAATTTTAGAAATGTCCAATGCCTCTGACAGAATCCAAGGGCAGGGCAGTGGACTGTGGATGATAGTTGGTATAAATACCTACAAATAAATCTTTGAATTCTGTACATAAAATACTGATAGCTTGAAGTGTGGTAAGTACGCCAATAAAAGACTAAATGAATCAACAATATAAGATTTAATAATAATAAGATGATAATAGTAGGAAGATGGCCACATACAAAAACAATTGTATCAAGTATCTTGGGATCAATAAAATAATGATAGGCAGGTGGCCACATACAAAGGCAATTGTAAGTAGGTTAAGTTTGTGAATCCTTAATAATAATAGGCAGATGGCCACATACAAAAACAATAGTCAAATCTTGGGAAAATTACAACATGTGAAATAATGTAGAGAACTACAAAATTTAAATGAAATTAGGTCAATGACATTAATGACCATTAAGGTCTGACAATACAAAGGTAGTAATAATATTAAATTAATGATATGGTATAATGATATTGCAATAAATGCAAAGGTATAATAATGATACCTGAAATCAATATAAATTGAGTGCAATAATGAAAGTTATTACTAAGGTACAATATAATGATTAAAAAATGACAATAAGCTGTAAAAAATGCTCAGCAAATAACATACATAAAAAATATGTGGCATAGGCCTTCAGTGATTTGAATGTCAAGATAGACTTCGACCAAACAATTAATAGGCGTTACTGGCCTTAGAATAACACTTAAAAGCTAAGGGTAGCTAATAAATACAATGTGAAGATAATCCAGGTAGTATATAGGCGACATGGGCCTTCAATGAATTGAATGTCAAGACAGACATCAATTAGAACGAGTAATAGGCGACAATGGCCTCAGAAAATCACTTGTAAAGCCAAGGGTAGCTGTCAAATCCAGAGAATTAATAGTTGCTACTATTGAATACAATATATATAGGCGTCAGTGGCCTCATAAAAATCACTTGTGAAGCCAAGGGTAGCTGTTAAATACAAAGAATAATTGCTACAATTGAATACAATTATATAGGCGTCAGTGGCCTCAGAAAATCACTTGTGAAGTCAAGGGTAACTGTTAAATACAATGAATTAATAGGCGTCGGTGGCCTTAGTGAATTGCATGTCAAGATAGACATTAATAAAATAATAAGTAGGCGTCAGTGGCCTCAAAAATCACTTGTGAAGTCAAGGGTAACTGTCAAATCCAATAAATAAATAGGCGTCGATGGCCTAGTGAATTGCATGTCAAGATAGACATTAATCAAATAATAAGTAGGCGTCAGTGGCCTCAAAAAAATCACTTGTGAAGTCAAGGGTAACTGTCAAATCCAATGAATAAATAGGCGTCGATGGCCTTAGTGAATTGCATGTCAAGATAGACATTAATCAAATAATAAGTAGGCATCAGTGGCCTCAATGAGTTGAATGTCAAGATAGACATTAATAAAACAATAATGATGCATACGTAAATGAAAATTGAAAAGAACGATTTACATAACCTGAATAAAATTTTGAAGAGGAGATGCGGCCAGCAGACAGGCAACGACTCCGCAATACCAACAGGAACAGGACATCAGCAAGCGATGAATTGATCTGGCTATGCTATGACAAGCATGAAAACGTCCACTACAGCAGGCGAATCCCCAATGGAAAAGTAGGCTGGAGCGAGTAGAATTCCAAACGAATAATCGATCTTCAAATTGTGGAATTTTTGGATTGATTTCCAAACAGTAGAGATGATGCACTTGAAAGTTTGAGGTTCACGAGGTAAAGCCAATTGTAGAAAAATGGCAACTGAAGCTTACATGAGGTTGCAATTTTTAGACAAAGTTTATCCAATTTTACCAGAGTAATTGAGTGAAGAACTCGATGAATAATTGAATCACACTGAAGAATGGAACAAACGAATTAATTTGAAGAATAATTCACACTTTAAAAAGGTTCTGTAGATTAAATAAATAGTGATGAACGCCCACACGAGGTCGTGAACTTAGCAAAGTCTATCAAAGCAAATATGCGAAGCAATCGATGAATAATTGAGTCACAATGAAGAATAGAACAAACGAATTAATTTGAAGAATAATTCACACTTTAAAAAGGTTTTGTAAGTCCGATGAATTCAGATGAAAGGTTTAGACCGAGCGCAGGAAGAACACACTCGACTATCCAGTATCCACCATTGAAGAAGACAAACAGACGCTATGAAAGACACGGAGACAATGAAAAAGGCAAGCTGCCGGAAGTGTTAGAAACGTAGGCAAAGCGCTTGCAACCGAATGGTGAAAAAGTAACAAATATCTAAAAGGTAAGATGCCAAAAGACAAGATTAAATTCTAAAAAATCGAATAGCACAAATATAAATATTGCAACGGCAAACAATCCGACGAAAAAATACGAATAAAAGCATAGAAAACCAGCTGATTAGGGCAGTGGCAAAAACCGCGACTGAGACGAGACTGGTCTGCGCAGACGCACAAAGGACACAGCGCGCAGACAGACAGACATGATGACGACATGAAGTCTACGTTGTAGCGGAACGAAAAACAAGTGGAACCGTTCCAAAGATGCTTTGTCAGATTTTACATAAACTGGGCCCCTTGTGTCATACGGGGGTATGGCACAATAAGAAAAAGTAAGAAATATGTAAAATCTGGCAAGGCAATTGGAAATTGAAAACTGGGCCCCATGTGAGAACCAGGGAAAAAAAAACAATGAAACCTGAAAATACAACATGAACCATAAGAGCAAGGGGATTAACTAGAATCCTCATCAATGGGAAGAGGTGCTAAACTCGAAATAGCTCTCTTAAAGGTGCTGGAGGGAGTGAGACAGTGACAACTCGAACCTTGTCGTCCTTACGGGATGAACTTCAGTAATGCGCGCCAGCTTCCAAGTGGACTGCGCGGAACCAGGATCCTTCAAGATGACAACCGTACCGACCTTCAAATTTTCAAAATTGCTTAACCAATTGCCTTTTTCTGAAGAGTGGTTGAGGAGTGGGTCTTTTTTCTGAAGAGTGGTGGAGAAAAAGTACAAGATTTGGGACCGCCTACACGAATGGAAATAGGACCGGCATGATCCAAACCACAATTATGAAAGTGAACATTAGCCTGAACGCGGGCCGCTGATAAACTACCCATGATTTGCTCAGAACGAAGAGCCGAAAGGCGAAAACACAATATGCAATGCCGCAATACACTTTTGATGGTGCGACAGGTGGAGGGAAACCAAAATCGTTTTCTTACACTGGCCATGGTGGCCTGCACCCCAGCATGACTTAGATGACGATGGTGAGCAACAATCAATGCACGAGTGAATTATGATTGCTAGGCAACAATATTTGATGTTTGTAATCAAATGAAGCATTTGCGTTTTGCAAACGTCCACCAACTCTGAGCAGAGAATCTGAATGAACAAATGGTGACAAGGCTTTAATGGAACTATTAGGCAATAGCTCCTGATTTTGATGCAATGCCTTAAGTTCGGCAGAGAAAGCTTCTTCTTGAATAGATTTGAAGATACAATTTTCAGCTTCTGAAATTTCAGAGATAGCTAATTGACCAAAACGCGGAGTGACTGAATTTTGTTTTTTACAATTATGAATGAACCGTAGAACATATGCTGTTGTACGAACAATTTTGTGATAGTGGAGCAACTATTGATTATGCCTGAAATAACATCATTATGAGAAGAAGTGGTAGCTGATACCTGAACTGATTGAGAACTGATTTCCTGAACTGATACCTGAACTGATTTCTCTAACTGATGA
This sequence comes from Nilaparvata lugens, assembly GCF_014356525.2. Taxonomy (NCBI): domain Eukaryota; kingdom Metazoa; phylum Arthropoda; class Insecta; order Hemiptera; family Delphacidae; genus Nilaparvata; species Nilaparvata lugens. Next base: position 65,347,476 of record NC_052507.1, on the reverse strand, counting down.
GAGACATCATTTGAAGTTAGAAAATTGACTGACCCTACGGGGAGCGGCCACAGGCGAAGCGGGGAGGCACGAACGAGGTGCTGCAATAGGACGAATAGCTTACAAGGACCAAATATGACCCAACCTAGACTGGTTTTCTGAAGAATGGGAGCGTTTTGAGCTAAATACAATTTACCAGGCTGAAGTATAGATGCAAATATGCCAGCACCAAGTAACAAATCTACAGATTTAGATTGATCAAACGATGGATCCGCTAATTTGAGTTCAACGGGAATTGAAATTTTGGAAAGATCGATGTTCACACTAGGAACATTAGATGATATGCTATCAACTACAATACAATTTTCTTCAACCGACCACAAACGATCAGCAGAAGACAAGCAAACTGAATGAGAAACAGATGATTTGGTCTTATTCTCACCTACACTATGAATCAAAGTGTCAGAATACAAGGTAACAAGTGACAATTTTTCAGCCAACCTAGTTGACATCAAATTACAATCAGAGCAAGAGTCTAAAAGCGCGGTTGCTTTAATAAATTCCCCACTAGAAGTTTGAACCAAAACCTCGGCAGTAGGTAACAAAGCGACAGTTGATTGCTGTTGCAAACACAGAGACGAAGTGGAGCTCATCGTGACATGAGAGTTCTTCTGAGGCTGTTCAGCATGAGAAACAGCTTGCTTAGTTGTTTCCGCATTCTGAACCATGACGGAATTCAAAACAGCATTCTTGCCCCTGGAGGGAGCAAAGGATTGAGAATGAATAACATTTGAAGTTACCTTATCCTTAGAAGTAGGCTGAGTGTCCCGTGATTGAGGATACGACCTGTGAAGAACAGTGTGGTGACTCTTACCACAAAGTGTACACGATTTGTCCGAACAAACATGATTGGGTGCAAAAGGCTTGAGGCAATTATAACATAACCTTTTGTCACGGACAGCGTTCCAACGATCAGTAACCTGTAACTTCAATAATTCATTACAACGATTTGGAAAATGACCAACAGCATTACAAAAACTACAAGGTGACATGGAAGAGGTAGTAACCTGCATCCTAGCTTGAACATTTGATTGATTTTGGTTGAACTTCGGCTTGCTATGAGCACCAACCGAGTTGGATGTACTTTGCTGTACATTTCCTTGATGATGGTTAGCTGAGCTTGAAGCAACAGCTTCCATGATTTTGCATTGTGATTCCAAAAAATTCCAAAATTTATCAATGGTGGGAATGTCGTGTATACCAACACTCTTTTCCCATTCTCGAACAGTAGCAGTATCCAACTGCAACAACATTTTGTGCATATACAACAAGTCCTTGATTTGGACTCCAAGTTGAAGCGCTTCGAGCGCGGTGATGTGGGACTTGCAAAAGTCAATGAATGCCCGTAATGATTGCGGACAGTTACGCTTTATGGTAGGCGGAGATTCAATTGCCGTGACATGCCTGGCAGCAATTAATCTCTTGTTGTCATACCTCTCCCTTAAGAGGTTCCATGCAAGCTGAAAACCATTTTCGTCAGCTTCAATGTGTTCCACTCTAGCAAGAGCTTCACCACTGAGTGATTGACGTGAAAAATTTCAATGAATCATTAATGTATCTTGATTACCAATAATATTAGTAAAGGCACTTGAGAATGCTTGCCATTTTGAAAGCTCCCCATTGAAGCGTGGAAGCGGTATCTGAGGCAACTGAAAATTTGCCAAAGGTGCGTTTTGAGATGTTGGCCGCTGGGAAGCACCAGCAGTGGCCTCATTGTTGCGTTGTCTGCTTTCAAAGGCAGTTAATGCAGCGTTTGCCTTAGAGGTAATGGAGATAAACTTATTGAGTATCTCAAAATGAGTTGAAGTGTCCTGAGCTTGCAACTCTGAATTCGATAATTGTTGATGTATCTTATCATACTTAATTCTAAGTGAACCTAGTTCGTTTTTTACAGTCAATAGTTCATAATAAGTGGCTTCAGTGTCCACAACATAATCGTTATAGCTGGTTATGAACCAATCTATTTCCTGGTGTAAGTTGTCTCTTGTATTGAAAAGAGCAGAAGGCTCAGGAAGTGAATCTTCCTCATGATTGGACATGCTTAAAAATTAACAGAAAAACCTGGGTGAATGACACTGTAGCAATGCGATTGCTGCGCCAATAAGCAACCTTGGGCGCTGGTCCAGTACGCAGAGAGGCACGCCTGTGCGTTTGAGGCAAGTTGTATCAAGCTTGCTGTGCGGCGAGTCAAGTAGCGAGCTCGCAAGGCGGTGTAGTTTGCCGTGTGTTGCTTTCTCAATGCGCAATAGCCGTCTGTGACCAGTTCAGTGCGGTTCAGTCTCTCAGGGTACAAGATAGTTGATAGCTGGTGCATACACGTCGCAGCGTGCTTTGAGTTGCAGCCAGTACTGAAAATTTGAAACAAGTGTGTGAATGCTTAATATTAAACAATATAAACATACAAAGGTACAATGAAATAAAATATACACTAGAGTGGGACCTAATCATTGGCGTCAAGCTAGACTATTAGGCACACGGTCACTGAAACCCCAAGGTTCAATGGACCAAGAAATGGGTAATAAAAATTAACAATTATCCTAGGCAAACTGGGCAAGATGACGGGCAGGAGGACCAATTTTTATGACAGAATCCAAGGGCAGGGCAGTGGACTGTGGATGATAGTTGGTATAAATACCTACAAATAAATCTTTGAATTCTGTACATAAAAATACTGATAGCTTGAAGTGTGGTAAGTACGCCAATAAAAGACTAAATGAATCAACAATATAAGATTTAATAATAATAAGATGATAATAGTAGGCAGATGGCCACATACAAAAACAATTGTATCAAGTATCTTGGGATCAATAAAATAATGATAGGCAGGTGGCCACATACAAAGGCAATTGTAAGTAGGTTAAGTTTGTGAATCCTTAAATAATAATAGGCAGATGGCCACATACAAAAACAATTAGTCAAATCTTGGGAAAATTACAACATGTGAAATAATGTAGAGAACTACAAAATTTAATGAAATTAGGTCAATGACATTAATGACCATTAAGGTCTGACAATACAAAGGTAGTAATAATATTAAATTATTAATGATATTGGTATAATGATATTGCAATAAATGCAAAGGTATTAATATGATACCTGAAATCAATATAAATTGAGTGCAATAATGAAAGTTATTACTAAGGTACAATAATAATGATTAAAAAATGACAATAAGCTGTAAAAAATGCTCAGCAAATAACATACATAAAAAATATGTGGCATAGGCCTTCAGTGATTTGAATGTCAAGATAGACTTCGACCAAACAATTAATAGGCGTTACTGGCCTTAGAATAACACTTAAAAGCTAAGGGTAGCTAATAAATACAATGTGAAGATAATCCAGGTAGTATATAGGCGACATGGGCCTTCAATGAATTGAATGTCAAGACAGACATCAATTAGAACGAGTAATAGGTGACAATGGCCTCAAAAAATCACTTGTAAAGCCAAGGGTAGCTGTCAAATCCAGAGAATTAATAGTTGCTACTATTGAATACAATATATATAGGCATCAGTGGCCTCATAAAAATCACTGTGAAGCCAGGGTAGCTGTTAAATACAAAGAATAATTGCTACAATGAATACAATTATATAGGCGTCAGTGGCCTCAGAAAATCACTTGTGAAGTCAGGGTAACTGTTAAATACAATGAATTAATAGGCGTCGTGGCCTTAGTGAATTGCATGTCAAGATAGACATTAATAAAATAATAAGTAGGCGTCAGTGGCCTCAAAAAATCACTTGTGAAGTCAAGGGTAACTGTCAAATCCAATAAATAAATAGGCGTCGATGGCCTTAGTGAATTGTATGTCAAGATAGACATTAATCAAATAATAAGTAGGCGTCAGTGGCCTCAAAAAAAATCACTTGTGAAGTCAAGGGTAACTGTCAAATCAATGAATAAATAGGCGTCGATGGCCTTAGTGAATTGCATGTCAAGATAGACATTAATCAAATAATAAGTAGGCGTCAGTGGCCTCAATGAGTTGAATGTCAAGATAGACATTAATAAAACAATAATGATGCATACGTAAATGAAAATTGAAAAGAACGATTTACATAACCTGAATAAAATTTTGAAGAGGAGATGCGGCCAGGCAGACAGGCAACGACTCCGCAATACCAACAGGAACAGGACATCAGCAAGCGATGAATTGATCTGGCTATGCTATGACAAGCATGAAAACGTCCACTACAGCAGGCGAATCCCCCAATGGAAAAGTAGGCTGGAGCGAGTAGAATTCCAAACGAATAATCCGATCTTCAAATTGTGAAATTTTTGGATTGATTTCCAAACAGTAGAGATGATGCACTTGAAAGTTTGAGGTTCACGAGGTAAAGCCAATTGTAGAAAAATGGCAACTGAAGCTTACATGAGGTTGCAATTTTTAGACAAAGTTTATCCAATTTTACCAGAGTAATTGAGTGAAGAACTCGATGAATAATTGAATCACACTGAAGAATGGAACAAACGAATTAATTTGAAGAATAATTCACACTTTAAAAAGGTTCTGTAGATAAATAAATAGTGATGAACGCCACACGAGGTCGTGAAACTTAGCAAAGTCTATCAAAGCAAATATGCGAAGCAATCGATGAATAATTGAGTCACAATGAAGAATAGAACAACGAATTAATTTGAAGAATAATTCACACTTTAAAAAGGTTTGTAAGTCCGATGAATTCAGATGAAAGGTTTAGACCGAGCGCAGGAAGAACACACTCGACTATCCAGTATCCACCATTGAAGAAGACAAACAGACGCTATGAAAGACACGGAGACAATGAAAAAGGCAAGCTGCCGGAAGTGTTAGAAACGTAGGCAAAGCGCTCGCAACCGAATGGTGAAAAAGTAACAAATATCTAAAAGGTAAGATGCCTAAAGACAAGATTAAATTCTAAAAATCGAATAGCACAAATATAAATATTGCAACGGCAAACAATCGACGAAAAAATACGAATAAAAGCATAGAAAACCAGCTGATTAGGGCAGTGGCAAAACCGCGACTGAGACGAGACTGGTCTGCGCAGACGCACAAAGGACACAGCGCGCAGACAGACAGACATGATGACGACATGAAGTCTACGTTGTAGCGGAACGAAAAACAAGTGGAACCGTTCCAAAGATGCTTTGTCAGATTTTACAGCCTCTTTATTTTGACTGGAAGAATCATGAATTAAGTTCTCAATTTTATGTGTCTGGAAATCGCATTTCAAATATTGGTATTCGTATTACAAATGTTCGCAGGTGCTCCTGATGTTAGAGACGGACTACAGCTAATTTTTAGACTGTTGGACTCAGAAACATACTACAATACAAGTCTTCAGTCACTGGTGGATGCCCCACGTGTACGATTTACAGCCTCCACCAATGAAGTACAGGTAAATTTATTGAAATTGTCAAGTTTAACTCAATTTTTTATCGAGATCACTCTAAATTTTATTTTTTGAGTGAAATTTGACAAACTCAAATAGAAACTTGTAAATCTATCAAATGTATAGTATTTAAGCCTATGTTTTGAAGGGTGATTGGGAGCATGTATGTATGTCTGTGTACACGATATCTCATCTCCCAATTAACGGAATGACTTGAAATTTGGAACTTAAGGTCCTTACAATATAAGGATCCGACACGTACAATTTCAATCAAATGCAATCCAATATGGCGGCTAAAATGTTGTCAAAAACAGGGTTCTCGACATTCTCGAAAACGGCTCCAAAGATTTCGATCAAATTTATACCTAAAATTGTCATTGATAAGCTCTATCAACTGCCACAAGTCCCATATCTGTAAAAATTTCAGGAGCTCCGCCCTATTTATGCAAAGTTTGATTTTAGATTCCCAATTATCAGGCTTCAGATACAATTTAAACAGAAAATTTCAAGTGGAAAAGATTGAGCATGAAAATCTCTACAAATAATGTTCAGTAACAGTTTCGCCTAAAATTGAAAATAAGCTCGAAATTCGAGAAAATGTGATTATTCAATTGCAAACTGTTGACAACTGTTGATTCTATTAAATCATTCATTATGAAGAGATAGCAGACCTCATGTGTTTCCAGCGTTATTGTCCTGTCACCAGCTGGCTCACATTTTTGAATAGTAGACTTGAGATGCGCGTGAACACTAGCGTCAGATTATCTATTTTCATAACTGCAAGGATAGTTGTGTGATGCGCCACACCAAATTTTTGACGTGACAACGTCTAATAAATTGGTTTGCCGGGAGACATTTCAAGAAACTGCGTTACGTTCCCACGTTATGCGCTCACAATGAGAGCGAGTGAGAGCGTTCGTTTCGGTTCACGGTCGTCTGGAAAGAGCACGAATAGGAGCAGTGGCGAGCAACGCGCCGCAGCAGCCGAAGGCATTCACCTGGAGAGAGAGTGAAACTGAGCAGTCAACCTGCGCAGGCGCCGCAAGCAATCTCCTGCGACTGCGCCACTAATTCAAAATGTCAAGTCAATGGTTGTCTCTCTCGCTCTTAGGTGGGCGCGGGCTAACCATGCCCGAGTTGAAGGGACGCGTGCCTCTCACTCACTCTCATTGTGAGTTATTATTTCATCCTTCTTCCTACTATACGAATGAATATTCACATTAAAATTATTTTACCACTCAAAGTCGTTGTCACGTAAAACTTTCGCCCTTTTCGGACTTTACAGGCAACCATGCAATTTTTTAATCTTTATCATCACTTCATTCGCTCAATTGGAATTTTGTTTGATCATGTTTGAATATTGTTGTCCTGTTCGGTTTTTGTCATGTATAAAGCTCTCTATACAGGTCTGCCAATAATAATTTATTCCAAAAATGTTCATTTTGAAATGTCTAGAAGCACTTATTACTCTTGTAATTTAGAAAAGTTCCATTGGAAAAATTCCAATAGAAAAATCCATTTAAATGAGTTTTACAATTGTTCTTTAAATAATCTACAAAATAATCGATTATTTTATAAATGACGAAAATACTCATTTTCAGGCATGGGCCGAGGACAGACATGTGCCAGCGTTGAGTGGAGCTGAAATGGCGGCGCTGAAAGAACTGGGTTTCAAGCTGACAATGGCCCAACTGCCCTACCCCAGTTTGAATGTCATCCGCAAATTTGGCGACACTGTCGATCCCTACGCTGATCCTCGTGGAATGGGTGAAGCTATTCATTTTTAACTGTGTTGACAATAATAATTATTGTTATTGGTTTATTATTGTGAAATAACTTGGAATCAGCGTAGAAACCTGGCTGTTGTAAACTGACTTCCCAATCGGATTGCACTATGTACGTTTAACTCTAGTCTAAGTTTACATAAATATAATTATGGTCTCATTCGTTAGAATGTGTTGCATAGTAGTCCAGTCACTATACACATTGGTGCATGAAATTTATATTGTGGTTCTGATTTTTTGATATATTATTTGGGTACATAAGAGAAGTCCAGAACCAATTTCGTCATGTAAAATTTCCTTGTGCTAGATACAGAGTGGCCCAAAAAACCTCGTATTTTCGGCTCATTTTCCAGTTTTCAGCCATTTTCTGCCAAATCTCGTAATCGGACAGAAAAATTTGCTCTCGCCTTTTTAGATTATGAAATTCTGAATAAAATGAGATCATTCGGAACTCTCTATCTCCAATGAGTGCGGAGTTATGATTTTTCAAAAATGAGTGAAATTTGAAGAAAAAATCAATCTTGATGAATTTTAGTTTTTGATCAACAATATCTTCCGATGGTTACCATTTAGATGTATAATTCAAAATCCCTCTGGGCGTATTTTTGTGCTCTACAATCTGAGATCAGGTAGAGCGCTCTATCTCATATAGATTTCCAGGTACACCTGACAACAATGCTCCTTGTATTGTGATAAACACCTCATTTTCAGCTTCAAACATCATCACCAACTACATTGTCCTCACATTGATATTTCGCACAATGACATAAGTTCATGAGATTATGTTCTATGAGAATCACCCGTTAGATGCACTTCATTTCAGTATTTCCTAGTCGAGAGGCGCGCTCAAGGACACCTCAGGGATCAAAATTTCAAACACTTATAACTTTTGACACAATGATCAGATTTCATCGTACTACACTTCATTCTTCTCGGCTCGTCCGAATGATCTCATTTCATTCAGAATTTCATAATCTAAAAAAAGGCGAGAGCAAAATTTTCTGTCCTATTAAGATATTTGGCAGAAATAGCTGAAAACTGGAAACTGAACCGAAAATACGAGGTTTTTGGGCCACCATGTACCTAGCACAAGAAAATTTTACATGAAGAAATTGGTTCTGAACTTCTATAATGTACCCAAATAATATATCAAAAAATCAGAACCACAATATAAATTGCATGCACCAATGTATATAGTGACTGGACTATAGACCTACCTGGTTAAAAAAACCAACTGTTGATCAATCTCCGATTAAACAGAGATGGTGCATTTGGGTCTTAGGCCCGTATGCAGATCCTCGGTTTAAACGGAGAAATGTCAGCTGTTCGTTTGTCACCCCGTTAATAAACACATTATGATAAATGCAACCATATCTACAAGTAAACGTGGTTTAGCGTTAAACGTAGTGTTGATTGGCATCTTTCTGAATCTCGTAGACATCTCATTCAGTAGATCGCTGACAGCAAAGTATTTTTCTGTGTAATCCACTAGTAAATTCAAACGAAAGATTGACTGGATTCATAAATTTAATTACATTGTGTTTGATCAACTCATCATGACTGGTAAAAATGAGTTCCTTCTGAAAGGAAATTCAACATTGTTTTCAATTCAGAGAGCATAGCTCGCGGGAATACAGAATTATTTAAAGCTGCTTGCATACAAAATGATTTAGAGCTTCTCATTTTTCTACATTGTACATCGTAATCTTATTGATGGGATCATTTTTAGTATAGGTCACCTTATATACTGTTATTCCAAGTTGATATGGATTAACTATTAAACTAATAGTACAATATTAATTTATTGTTAATTAATAGTACTTTTACTATTGTACATTAACTCTATTATAGGAAATAATATTATTGTTGGCATTTCTTGTTATATGAATAATTGTTATTGTTAGTTATTTTTATACATAATTTCGTATTTATTAATATATCATAATTATTATTTATTCTAACTGTGATTTCTGTATTTTTATACTATTTTTCGAGGGGTAAATCTGCGTTTTGAAAGCTATTCTCTTGAAAAATCTACATATACTGGTATATTCATTTATTTATCAAGGGAATAACCTTCATTACACTTTCATGAGTGTGTACTTTGTTTAGTATTCATTGTTTCATGCATATTGATGCATTTTTACATAAAAAAATGGATAGATTGCATTTTTCATAATTTTTAATATTGAATGAAAAAGTATCTAAGTATCAATAGTTCTGTGGTTTTTTGACAGTTTCTTAGTCTTTTCATTCAATATGAATAATTACCACAATATCAACTTCTCAACTACACAAAATTTTTCAATATCTTTAACAAATTGAGATTTATATTGTTTATATAGAAAAAATTCACAAAACTACTTAATCGTTCCTACACTACACTATATTATATTTATATACTTTTAAAATTTCCCTATCTTCTTTCCAATACGTCTGCTACTTTGATATTCTAGTCCAATCTGTTTTATTTCAACATGTTTTGAACGCGGGTAGTAATATTTGCTTTCAGTATTTTATTTACTGACAAATCTTTTTTGAAAAAAAACAATTGAATTTTGTTGGAAATGTTTAATAAAACTACGGTACTAAAAATTTAAATTATATAACATTTTACATAGTTCATTTCGATTCCAATATTTCTTTTAACAAGAACAACTTTGTGGACTTCCGTTTATAGCTAGTGAAGATATATTCAATAATAATTCTAAAATTAACAGTCTCAACAAATGTAAATTGATGATAAATGTTTCCTGGTGGTGCTATAACTCTAATTGATAATTATTTATTCTTTTATTGCATGGGAAAAAATGGAAGTTATTAAATGTATCAGATACCGGTACGGTAATTTTATCAGTGAAATACTATTTCTCTACATATTATATTGGAATATTTACAAATTTAATAAATCATTCTTATACTAAACAAGTATTTGTTTTTCAGCACATTTCAAACTATTGTATTATTTTTATCCACTTTTCGTTATGTTCCAGGTATCTCTAAATGAGCTATCTTACATAGCTGATTTGCTATGTTTTCTCTGTCGCGTTGTGTTTAGACTTATATAGAGTTCTCATTTTCATCATATTCAGTTTTCTTCCAATTGGTAAATTTCAATAATATCTCAAACTAAAATTGTTTTCTACAGTATTACCAAATTCAAGTAGACATCAATTCAAACACCGAAATCCTTATAGGCGCCTTTAAAGATACTCCTACACGTATAATTGATTGTACACTATACTCGTATTAATGAACCTGTTGTATTTGAATAACTTAAAATCACTTTACTAGCATGGGCTACTTTATTAAAATTAATAAAAACAATATGAAACGTGTAGTAACCTCTTTATTAAAACATTTTAAAAAACTTTAAAACATTTCAACGTCTAGTTTCAGCTAAATAAGTTTCATTTTTAACTTGAAAATGGCCAAAGTAGGCTGAAACTAGTCGTTGAAATGTTTTAAAGTTTTAAAAATGTTTTAATAAAAATGTTACTACATGTTCTATAGGTACTATTGTCCTATTGTTTTTATTAATTGGAAAACTACACCTTCCAGTAGGCTACAAGTGTTTCATTAAATCGTGTATGGAAGTGCAACCATCTATACTCCCTTTTTCCCATCGATTATATTATTCAGAATGTAAAGCTAATTAGTAAACAACAATTTTTCCTAATTACAGTTAATTGTTTAGTCGATTTAATCAAGACAGACAGAAAGTCAATGCATTGTTTAATTAGGCGAAACCTTGCTTCACACCCTGAATTAATCCATTCCAATAACCTGCTTAGGAAACTCTAGAGACTCTAGACTCAACCTTAATAGCTACTAACATAGACTAACAAAATTCTTATGTTTTTTACTCAATGTCTGCAAATATGATTGTAGCCATCAACACTAGTCAAATATATTGTCTCATGTGTGCTTCACCTAATGTCTTGATACTGCAAACTTGTAATCATCATAGAGTAACCAAATATCTTGTCTAACTTCCTTGTATTATCTGTATTTAAACTATAATACAATAGAAAACTAGTGTCTTAATACAAGACTAAAATGGTATACCGAAACGTGATAATCATAATGAAAATATCCCGATTTTTCGGATTGTCTCCATTTTGGAATTCGAAATCAGCCTCAGTCTTTCCATTATGCGTCCTGCAAATGTTCTACGTGATACTTCTTGCGTTACTTTTCGCCTACCTATGTTACATGAACAATTTCCTCCAAACAGTAATGGCCGTTTTCCCTTGGCAAAAGAAAATTCGAAGACTGTCGACTATATTTGAATTTTTCTCTGTCACTATCATAGTTCTGTCGTCTTGGCTGTGCTGTTTCATTTTCAGTAGGAAAATGTTGATTTTCGTAGATGCATTTTCCAGAGTGGAAAAACTGTTCTTGTTAATGGGTGTAGAAAAATTCAATCAGAAATTGTCATTTTCGCAAGCACCACAGATGGTTTTAGTTATGTTTGTTGTTTCCCTACATTACTTTCTGGAATACCTTGAAAACGGTCACAAACCAGAGCACTTTCTCATTGTTTCCTTGTACATAATATTCATCTATCAATTTGTGAACGTTATGTTGGGTATGAGGGCGTATTTTTGTTGTATTAACAACTATTTATGCCAAATTTACCATTCGCGTTCGCTGTACAAGCTACAAGATCGGGAATTCATCACACGAAACCAATACATGCGAATTTATACGATTTGGAAAGCTGCAAAGTTTCAAAACAAACTGTTTCCTGAAAACTTGGACCACACCTCGACTAATCCCAACTTGAATGTAGCTCAAGTTATGAAAGAAATCCACAGATATCTGTCTGAGTTGTGTACAGAGATTAACAGCTACTATGCTACGCAGCTTCTTCTCTGTTTTCTGCTGAAATTGCTGTCCATTACTTTGTCTCTGTATTACCTGTCGTCGTTCAAAGTTCAAGATTTGCATTTGACGTTGGAAGGAGTGGCCAGACTGTATCCAGTCATTAACAAGGGATTTGTATTTGCCAGCAATCTGTTACAGTTGGTACTCATAGTCTATGCGTGCGTCAAAACTACTGAAGAAGTGAGTAATCTATTAAATAGTTTTACCTACAAATTTAACATATTTGTACATTAATCAAATCAAATCAGTTTTATTATAATTGTTCTTGAGCAAGTACTCATACAAATAGGAGTTGCTATCCTAATCAGATACATAATACATTCTTGATTAACAGAACAATTTATCAAAACACGAACATAAAAAAATCTGCCAAGAACATACATTATAAATTGTACTTTTTGTATTTAAAAGGAAATAATTAAAATCCATTTCAGAATTTTTCGTTAGTGAAACATTGTTATTAGTCACTGTCTTTTTGTTAGAGTGAGTTTATAATTTGGTTTATACATTTTTATGTAAGGATTTGGTTTATTTATCATTATGTATTTCAAAGTATTCTCTATTAAATAAACTTCATAGCTTTCCTATTTTTACTTCTTAAAACATGATGTTAAATTGATAATAAATATTTTACGATTCTATGCTAGTTTTTTAAAATTTATAAAACTTTTTTACAAACATTTCTATTAATCACTTTTAATAAAAATCGGTAATATTACAATATATAATATTATAATAATATTAATATTTATTAAGCAAGATCAGTCCATATCCTCAATGAAATAGGTCAGAAATATAATTTAAAAATATCAACTAAGAAAACAAAAGTTATGGCATTCAGAGGCAAATATCCGGCCAGATCGAAAATTGTTATTAATAATACAGTTTTGGAACAAGTTTCTCAATATACATATCTAGGAAGTGACATTAGTTACAAAGATGAATTAGATATTGAGAAGAAAATAGGAAAGTTCCAAATGATATGTGGAAATATCAGCAGGACTTTGGGTAAAAAAGCTAGAACAGATACAATTATGAAATTTTATAAGGTAATGGCCGCTCCAGTCCTCCTCTATGGTAGTGAATCATGGGTTACTACGAAGCCACTTGAAAGTAGAGTGCAGGCAGCCGAGATGAGATTTCTCCGAAGAACCAAGGGAGGTTACAGAAGAGATTATTAATTTTCAGGAATGAAGATATTAGGAAAGAATTGAAAATCTGCAGCATGAATGAAAGAGTTACGGAGAATCGGCATCAATGGAGGGAGCATGTTCAAAGAATGTCAGCTGAAAGAATACCATTTAAAGTCTATAATTATCAGCCAGTAGGCAAAAGAGATGTTGGCAGACCACGCAAGCGGTGGCAATAATAGGATTTTTTATGTTTATTTGAATAATTTGCTAGATGTGAGTCGGAACAGGTTAAAGCCTAATCCTTGTTTGTAAGAAGAAGAAGATTAAGCAATATTGTAAAATGTACATGCAAAGTGGTCTCAACAAACAAAACTCTCAAGCTATTTCTACTTCACAATATAATTTTCCAATCAAAGATTAATCAAATCATTAGTCAGATATTGTGAAGAGTAAAACACCCAATATTTACTTACAAACACTCTGTACTCCATTAAATAAACTTTATAGCATTCTACCGTTGATAGAGAAACGATAGCATAAGTAGATATTCCATGGTATAGGGCGTTTATGTCGCAACTTTTACTGTTATCCCAAGCCGATAGTTCACGTAGTTCTTTCCTATGCAGCTGTGTGACGCTGGTAGTCTCTCAAATTGTACCGTTCATACACTATCACCCCAACAAAACAGTAAAAATTGACAATAATCGGCTTGAGATAACAGTAAAAGTTGCGACATAAATTCCCTATACCATGGGATATCTACTTACGCTATTGTTTCTCTATGATTCTACCTTCATTTATTAAATATTTTTACCATTCTATAATGTTATTCATAACTTTTTTCATTAGAAACCATTTTTCTTTATACAATTTCATTCTTATTATTTTCTAATTTGTTTTCATAAACTATACTTTTTAATATTTATTTACCTGCTAAAGTATCTATTCTTAAATATTCTTAACTCTATCCAATGTTTAGCAAGACCCTCGAATGTCGATTAATTTTGCAACTAAATTTATTTATTTCTCGATTTCTCTTATGATAATGAAAAAAAATAAAACTATCACCCAAAAAATGATAAAAGTATCATAATATAGGTCTACTACCGTAAAGTAGTTTTTAATTAATTTATTCGTTAATTACCTGACCGAATCAAACATCACAATTCTTCAAATTATTGATTTGTCTTTTCAGCTTCAGACATAACGCTTCACAGCTCATAAGAATGATTAGCTTGATTGAATTTCCCGTTCCATTTCAATCAATTAACTATATTTGCCAAACAATTGAGACTGTTCACAAACCAATCAATTGCCTTCTCATCATCACTAAGCGTTTTCTCTTCAATTCAGGATTAACATTCTAATTTCAATCCCAGTAGGCTATCCACTATCATTCTATCGCATACACGCTATTGGTTATTTTGTAGAATTATTCTTTAATAAAAAATATTTATGATTTCATCTTGTTCAATATTTTTCATTAAACATGCATTTGTCAGAAGATTTTGTTACGTCACTTCGACCGATCTACTATTTGTCACGGTTTGTCGGTTTTAGCACTTTGATTACCCCAAAATTCAAACAGGCTTCCTTATCAGTAAAACTAGTTCTATCAGTTGCTTACCAGATCACTCTGATGTTGATTGTGGTGAAATCTGTGAACGATGTGCTGCTATCATTCTACTTCAACAATCCCCTGCCGAAATTTGAAAGACTTGTACTCGGTTTACAGATCACATCAGTAATGCTCACTAATTTCATGTCCTGGTACAAACACATTCTAAATGCTAAAAGTTTGATCAAGATTATCAACCAATTGGGCACATCTAGTGAGGAAATTGAGTTACTAGGACATAATATTCCTTATAATTTGTTGATAAAAACAGAGCTTACTCTAATTATTTGTATAGCTATCTATGCTTGTGTCAACTTTTCACAAAATACATACATGGGCGAAAACTCGTATGGTATATTTATCATGGTTGTATGCAACGCTACACTACTTTGCGAGTTTATCAACTGTTTATTTCTGATTAAATACTTGTTTCATTTGTTGAATTCCAAACTAGTACGTTATGGAAACGCAAGTGAGAACGATTTTTCTCTGAGTAACTTGAAGAGAGCTGATAGATTGTTGTTTAAAAATGTAAGAAGTGATTTTCAACCCATCAAAAAAATCTGCGAGCTACATAGAGTGCTATCAAAATTGTGCAAGGAGGTCAACCAATTTTTCGCGTTGCCAGTTTTGTCGAGCATTTTGCACAATATTTTGAATTTGACAAGTTTTTGTTATTTTGTTTCATCGTTCACAATTGATCCCCCATCAGATGTCAACGCTTATCTGGTTGTGAGCTTGTCGACAGTGCTTGGAATTGCAATAATGTCTCTAGTACAGCTCAACTTTCTAGCTTATATCTGTTCTGCCACTAGTAAAGAGGTAAAATTAAATTTGAGGAAACTGATTAGGTTTATATCCAATCCCACTGTATTGAGTACTTTAACATAGATTGTCAATATAATCTAATTTTTTAATTAAGCCTTGTGCAGTTCACTGCATGTTATTCGCATGGCGGTGAAGCACTACCTCCGTAAAAAACGCCGTAGTGCATTCGTGTGACGTCAGCACAGGTAGGGCTTCTACACCAATAAAAATTCGTTGATTTCAGCTGATCTATATCAACTAGTGTTTTTATTGGTGTAGGAGCCCTACATGTGCTGACGTCACACGAATGCACTACGGCTTTGTTTACGGAGGTAGTGAGTGAAGGCGACGATTTCACCCATTTAACTACGGCTTAAAATTTTCCCGCTCTCGGCACCGTCTGCGAATCGCATTATGGAGAGGTTCAACATCAATGTATTCAACAAATTTTATTAATAGAAAATTGTAGCTGTAAAATTATTATAATTTCCTCCACTAAAATACATTTGTATCGCATGTTTACTTACAGTATTGATATTTTATTTTTTATTGTAGAACCTAAAAATTGGTAAACCTATTACATTAGTAAGGGGAATTTTACTGATTTACCTTTAAAAAATCTTCAAATTGTTGTAATCAGCAGCTATTGATATTAATGAGTGCTTTTTCTAATAAAAATTAATGCTATCCGTCGCAAGATGCTAATGTAGAGCTACAAGCGCTCTGAATGTTGTTTATTCTAAGTTGAATTCTTTAAATCAAACTTTAATAACTATATCATTTATGTGATTCTAGTTGTCATATTTCAACTGTCTTTTATTCGAAAACATGTCCACTATATTCGTTTATTTTTAACAATCTTTGTGTTTATTTATTTTAAGGCTAGCTTCACTGGAATCCTTGTACATGGTCTTCTGAACAGCGATTTACAGCCAAGAATGAGGAAAGAGGTCAGTTCTTTGATTATTTGTCAAACTTAAAAGCAGATGAAAATTTGCTTGAAGAATCTAGCAGGCTACTCAATTTTGGTTGTTTCATAAGAAATTGAATGAATGTCTCAAAAATTGTTATTATTAAGCAATTCCATAGCGAAAAAATAGCGTAAGTAGATATCCCATGGTATAGCACGTTCATGTCGAAATTTTTACTGTCAACTCAAGCCGATTATTGTCGATTTTTAATGTTTTGACCGGGTGAGAGTGTATGAACGGCACAATATGAGAGGCTACCAGCGTCACACAGCTTCACGGGAAAGAACTATCGGCTTGAGATAACAGTAAAAATCGCGACATAATCGCCCTATACCATGGGAAATCTACTTGCGCTATTTTTTTCTCTATGGCAATACCTTGAAACATATTATATACTCAAACTGCATGATTTTATTGCCATCATATGTCTACATGCATACGTTTATTTTTTCCCGTCTGTTTGCTGCTGTGTGCGCTTGACTTCAGGAGGATGTAGATATAGATATCCATATAATATATTTATATCCTCTTCAAACTGATGGAACTAGGAACGCCTGATGGCGTTAATCAGAATTGATTAACGAGAAAAATGTTCAGAATCTAGGATCTTATTTCATTTTCATTACTTGATAGTATTCAAATTGAAAAAATCTGGTGTGGCGCACTCACACAACTTTCCTTGCCGTTATGAAAATTGATCACATGACGCTAGTGTTCACGCACATCTCAAGTCTACTTATAAACAAAGATTTGAGCCAGCTGGTGACAGGACAATAACGCTGGAGACATACGAGGTCTGCTATCTCTTGATAGTGAATCATTTAATAGAATCAACAGTTGCCAACAGTTTGCAATTGGATAATCACATTTTCTCGAATTTCGAGCTTATTTTCTATTTTAGGTGAAAATGTTACTGAACATTAATTGTAGAGATTTTCATGCTCAATCTTTTCCACTCGAAATTTTTCGTTTAAATTGTATCTGAAGCCTGATAATTGGAATCTAAAATCAAACTTTGCATAGATGGGGCGGAGCTCCTGAAATTTTTACAGATATGAGACTTGTGGCAGTTGACAGAGCTCATCAATGACTATTTTAGGAATAAATTTAATCAAAATCGTTGGAGCCGTTTTCGAGAAAATCGTGGAAAACCCTGTTTTTGACAACATTTTCTTCATTTTAGCCACCATCTTGAATCGCATTTGATCGAAATTGTTCGTGTCGGATCCTTATATTGTAAGGACCTTAAATTCCAAATTTCAAGTCATTCCCGTAATTGGGAGATGAGATATCGTGTACACAGACGCACATACACTCATACACACACACACACACACACACACAACACACACACACACACACACACACACACACACACACACATACAGACTATTACCCAAAAACCACTTTTTTGGACTCAGGGGACCTTGAAACGTATAGAAATTTAGAAATTTGGGTACCTTAATTTTTTTCGGAAAGCAATACTTTCCTTACCTATGGTAATAAGGCAAGGAAAGTAAAAAAATAACTCGAGAAAAATATTTCAAAAACTGGTGTGCAAAGCCTTAATAAACATTTCATTATTATAAAACGTTTTTGAGATGAGTGATCAGTGTACTTCTAAAATCTTTCAGTAGGCCTAACTATCATTTTTATAAATACTGTATGTCGATCTGTTAGGTACTTATTGTATGTTGTCGATTGTTTTTTTTTCAGCTAATGATTTTCTCACAACAAATACTTCACCAGAAGATAACATTCACAGCAGCTGGATTCTTCGTGATCGACTTTACGCTTATCAATAACGTGAGTAGGCCTCCTTATCAAATAATATAATTTACATTAAGTTAAGCATTCGCTGGAAATATGCATTATTGACTTTTTGATTTTAAGCAAATATTCAAAGTTCAACAAATTAACTATTTGAATACTTTGAAATATACCCAACTAAATTAAAAAATCCTTCTTTCTCACCTACCAAAAATGCCTGCCTTGAACACACCGCCGCGAGATGGGTGTGGGAACCAGGACAATATTTATACAATATTATAAATTATATAATTTTATTAAATAAATGAAATTATCTATTTAAAATCGTCTGCATCCCGTTCTTATCCCGCATCTTGAATCTCAATTCAATATTCTTCATTAAATTTAATAATAATATGGAGCATTTATTGAGAATCATCAATTGAAATGAATGACACGCTTAATAATTCAATATGTATCAAACTGAATGTCTGTTTTCGCTCAGAAACATTTATTATTATTAAGTCAACTTTAGGTCTGTTGTTATGTTGATCATAATTGCCTATTTTCACCATCAGTTATATCCTTTGTTGACTTGTAATTTTTCTATTTTTCAGGTTATTGGTGCTGTGACAACATATTTGGTGATTCTCATCCAATTTCAGTTGTCAACTTAGATTTTTTATTTTCTCATATTCGAGTACAGTATAAATTGTTAACTCTAAAACTAGGTATGATTATACGGTGTGGATTCGATGTTTATAAGTCTATAGTAAACTTGAATTGAGACATTTTGTAGACAATTAAATACAGTGTTCTACTCAATAAAAGATTCTCATTGAAAAGTTGGATGAAAATTTGTGTATTATCACATTTACATTACATTTTACTGACATCAACATTGTTTGAATCATTCACTGAGTAAAAACTTAGTGTACTTTTTAATAGTTCCATGTTTTTTATGGATTTCTTTTCATTTGTTTTAGAATCTATAAATAATAGTTTCGGTCTTCCGCTATATTCCAGACTAGGTGTTAATATACTATCTTTCTTTGAAGATTCAACTATTACACTCAGTTTCCGACTAGATTTGCTATCAATTATTTTCTAAACGTTTCACGAATTTCTTGAAAATTTATTTTGTCGGCCTCTTCAATTTCTTTCTCTCGTCGATCAAATACCGGAACTTGGCTAGTTATCTCATTCCAAAGTATTTTGATTCTCCAACTAAATCAATTGTCTCAGGTTGAATAGTTTTTGTGAACGCGGTTTTTAATGCTTTGAAAGTGCTTATTGGTAGGTGGTCTAGATCACGAGAAAAGGTTAATAAAAATTCTGTTAAATTTACATCAATAATGTTCAAATCTTCTTTTGATTTCAAAGCAAACATTAGACCCATGATTTTTTTGCCCTTTTCATGGGAACAAGCAAACACATTACAAGTTATTTGTTCTTTAGATTGCTCTCTAAATAGATACCCCTTGAATAAATATACAATCAACCGTAATTCACATTGCTCTTTTATGTCACATATTCCATATTGATAGTAATTGATGAGATAGTTATGAGGGTTAGATTTATCAAAGGATTGAACCTTACAACATAATTCACCTTGTAACAGGTTACTTACACGAATTGGTAATTTCTGCTCGAAATTCTCTGCAGGTGATTCATTGAAAATTGCCATGGCATTTACCATAAGCATTGCTTGCTCTTTAGATATATTCCCATTAATAAAACACTTCAAAGTACTTGTCTGCAAGAACGTTTTTGCAAATGAATCCAAGTGACTTCTTGTCAACGGTTCGTCTGTCTTGTCTACGGATAACTTATCAAAATAGCTCCAACTAGGGGTAAAAATAACTTTTTGAATCATTTGATAACATAATTTAAACGGTTTGTTTTCCAAATCAGTTTTGGAGATAGCGCTTTCAAAAAATTCCTCAAATTCTTCATCCGATATCAAATCAGATATACTTCCAGATTTTTTAACACATTCCAGTACAGATTCCAATAACAATATTAATTTATCATTGAATCCGTATAAAAATATTTCAAACCCATTTTCGTCGAAGCTTAATGAATAATCATACCCACATGTTAACGCTGCGTAGATTTCTTGTCTCACAACCCTATTTAGTGCCAGTGTCAATATTTCAAGCATTACAAAATTCCTTGCGGACTTACTAGCTTCAGGAGAAGCGAATTTTATTATCAAGCAAGATTCTGGCCTTTGAAACTTTGTCTCCAGCTTGTACCAAGTTTCAAGCCTACCGCTCTTACTAATTACTTCTGGAAAACTCTCATCTTCAAGGGCATCCAAAATACTAAAATCGTTGGCAATAAACGGATTTGCATTGGGCAAACAAAAATATTCTTTTGCTGTGTGATCCTCTATTTCAAACTCGGAATTATAATCACTCTTATGGTACTTCTTACCGAGCAACGATTCGACATGGTCTAGTGGAACATTTTCAGATTTATTCAAAGATGTGATCATTATGTTAGCCTTGTTAGGTTTCATCAACTCAAGTAACTGTGAAATAAGATCAGAGCCGTATTCGGAAAATATATGTTCGCCTTGTAAATAGTCAGTGGAAGGATATAGACGCATATTTTCAGCCAAATTTTTCACATTCAACAGCGGCCAAGTTTCAGTTGAGTGTGTGAAAAGTATATCTGCCACAGTTTTTATTTCGTTGAAAATCCATGATACCGGGATTGATTCACGGAGGAATTTAATGTAAGTAAAAATAACGCAACATGCGTCTTCCAAATGATCAAGTCCAGTGTGGGTGAGAGTTATTTTGATGGAAAATATACTGTAGATCGAGTTGAAGTCGACTGTGCTACGAGGATCGTTACAAGTTACTTTGGATGCCCAGTTTTTCATTCTCAAAAAAGCCAACAAGGATCCTGAACATTCTTGGACAACTAACCAACGAATATAGTGCAATGGTTTTGATTTGTAGAGTTTTACAACTGACGGTAGTACCCAACTTATTTGTAACAGGTGTTCGTCTTCAAATGGTTCAACTGTGTACAACTTACAAAACTCTTCTGTTTTGAAGGGAGTCTCACAAGGAGGAAATACTTCAGCTGGTAGGTTGTTACAAGGTATGTCAAAAAAATACTTTTCCACCCACATTTCAAGCGTTTTTAGGGCGTGTTTAGATTGGATGGCTAGTGTAATACGATGTGCTGAGTAGTTCTTTTTCCAAAATTCACATAATTGTCGAAGGAGACTTTCTCGAGATATATTCTGGTTTATTATTTTATTACCGTTTACTATCTTATGTGCAGGGTTAGTTTTATTGGCAGTGCTACACATAATAAGCTTTCTGTTAACGTGGTTGTTGCTCCAAACACTGCTTTGAAACTCGTATTTTATATTTTCGATCTCTTCTTCGATAGTATCGTGGTCGAGAACGGGGGAGATTAGGTGTTTGGAAAATCTGTCCAGGAAGAATTGTATGTTGTCTTTGAGACAATCGAAATAATATGTTGCACATTCGCATCTTGTAGCTGAAAAGAACGAGCCACCTAACTCGTGGACCAATGAACCGAATTTTTCTTCGGCAGGGTGAATGCGACTCCCGGCGCCAATCACATGCTCTAACAGGTGTGCCAACCCTGGCATGTCTTCTGGGTCGTTGAAGCTGCCAACATCGACACAAACTGCACACGCAGACATTCCCAGTTTTTCATTTTCATAACTGGAGTCATCCTCCAGCACTGATACCCCTATACTAGATTCACTATGACTGATACTTTCTGTATCATTGTACGATTCATTGAAACTTTCACTCTCTTCGTCTTCAGCGTCATAATTGAATTCAGTCTCTTCGTCTTCTGAATTATCATCATCATCAACCTCTTCGTCGCCATCATAATCCTGGGACGCCCCGCCCAAATCACTTTGATCCGAAATAAGTAAAGCTGTTAACCCATTGTTCAGTTTTATGACAGCGTATTCTTTTTTGTCTGTGGATGATTTAGTAGGTGGAGTTTCGTAGCTGAAGTTTGAAAATTTCAAAACATCTATGGGGATCATTTCGTCCTCTGCATCTAACACATCCATTATGATGAATTTCCATAAAATATTGTTATCGATAGTAAATTAAGTTTAAAATAATAATATTGTACTGTACCTATGTACGATGATATTTTGCAGCACACTTTCACAAATTAGTTGACGCTATGACAAAAAACACACCGTCGATAAGTATTGTGAGATAAATTCTGTCCTAATTGATTGGATTGATCAATTTTAAAGTTTTTGAAACAATAATTTTCCCAAATTCTTGATATTATTACAAATTTAATAAAGTTTTCTTTACAAAGAATTTTATAACCTATCTGGTTGAAAATTTAGAAACAAAAGGATGTTTACTACAAATTTAATCATAGCATAATGCAATGCACTCTTGTCAGCTGTCATTATCAATGCTTAAATACCGTACAGCATAACCATTATTAGCATAGAACTAATTAAATTTAATAGATGGCTGAAATAAGGGTGTAGGCACATCCACCCCTAATAAATTCTATGCTCGAAAACATATCACACTGGAAAGTACTGCTATTGCAAATTTAAATATTGCATATAGAACTGTAAAAGATGAGCATTTTATTGTGTCAATATAAGATAAGATATTGTCTTTTTTCTTTAGGACTACTTTTGAATATAAATAAAAATATAAATATGAGTATCCTTTTCGAATTATTTCGTCACGATATGTTTCGGCTACTAATGCCATTATCAAGTCAAGACTTGGTATAATTTTAAAAGGGTAGGTACATAGATTTATATATTTTTTTATATTTAAGATAAGGTATTTATCTATTGGATAGAGCAAACGATACAATATTTGAAAATAGAAACAGGCTATTGTCCAAAACTTTAAAACACGTTTTAGTACTGAAGGTATGGTACCAGTACTCATGTTTCTATTTTTGTGTCAATGAATGAATCAAGCATTAAAATTATGTAAAATAAATTCCTGTGACCAAAATTTTGAGCTTTATTAATACGTGGCTCAAAAGGCATGCTTCAAAGAGAATCCAATGTTTTAACCATATGTAGAACTAGCCGTCAGGCTCGCTTCGCCCGCCCCCTGGACCCCCGACTGGATCGTCCAAGAATGAGATCAGCAGGCTCGCTTCGCTCGCCTGCATTTTTCATTTGAGCATTTTTATCATATGTTGGGACAATCCAGTCGGGGGTCAGACTAAACGTCTGGCTAAACGGATATGGCGAGCGAAGCGAGCCTGACGGCTAGTAATATAATATTCCCAGGATTGAAGTAGCAGTGCCCAATCAATTTTTCCGCGATAAATGCATTTAAATCTTCAACTTGGTGCCAACCTAACAAAGTCAACTCAACTTAATGCCAACCTGACAAAATTATTAATTTAGTTGCCAGTTAACAACTGTTTCGAAGAGGTACTCTATCTAGATTATAGTTCTATAGTAACATATGATATGGAAATTTCCAAAGACCTTAAAGATGCATAGACTCACATGCAGCGCTATAGTGAGGTCCACGTTATAATGGCAGTGGATAAAGATAGAAAAATAGCGATGCTGAATCTCTGAATTAATTAATTATATTTCTACATTGTCAAAAACATAATTGGCATCGTTGTGGACCCAGAAATGGATAGTACCACGGGCTTTGTCGAATGATAGACAAGGATAGCAAAACCAAAGTTGATCAAATACTGTCATTATAACGTGGACCTCACTATAGTGTCGTACTTGGAATTGAAATCGGCCATTGAGGGGGCAACCTATAAGATTACAAGCAAGAACCCGTGCTTCGCAAGGATCTACTTTAAAACTTGACAAAATGAAAACTTGACGTAATGAAATTTTGAAGAATTGAGAATAGGCCCATAACCATCCTTGGTTAATAAGAATCTATATGCAAAATTTCAAGTTAATTAGTCCAGTAGTTCAGACGTAATGATGCGTCAAACATAATTTTCCTATCCCGTACGTGCACCTCTTTACTTTATATAATTATTATAGATATAGTTAACGACTGCAAGAGATATAGGACTGTGGAACAGAATAGTGGTGAAACTATGATAGCGCCAGAAGTGTTTCAAACACAATAGTAGGTAGGTACTACATGAACTTTTTGAAAGTGATTTGAAAAAATGTTAAAACAACAGAACTGAATCCTTATCATTCTACCTTCATTTAGAGAGGCTTTTGTTTGAGCCAAATGGAAATCTATTTATGAAAAAAATGAATGTCTGTTTGTGTGTTTGTTTGTTCCCTGTAGACTTGAAAACTACTTGACATAACGGCATGAAACTTTGGGAATATGTTGTGTGAATATTGGGGATGGTTTCTGAACAGAAATTTTAATTGGGGTGCTAATAATAATTATTTATTAATCCATTTTACAGACCATGTTTCGAAATCAAAAAAAATCCATGTTTTCGAAATTTTCGGCCGAGCGGCTACTGAAGAACGAAAAGATCATGATTCATGATCATATTGTGATAATATGATTTAGCATCTAAAGTTACCAGCTGTAATAAACATATCACCCTGTGATAAATTATTGTGTACTGGTATTAAAACAGTAGTTAGGAGTTGAAGTGTAGTTGATTGGTACCAGCTGTTGATAATGGTTCCTTAGAAGACCTATACAAATAATTATCACGCCCTTAACATTGAGAAACTGGAAAATGTTGAAAAAAATTATTCACCTAATGAAAGAGAGTATATATGTATAGTATTCATATTGCATACTGGAGAATGAAAGAATAATTTACAATTTTTTGAATTTAGCTTAGCTTACATTCATTCTAAAATGGAAAGAATATGGAATTCTGTGTGATTCATCGTTCATCGCATATTTCCTGGACCATATATCGACAATCTACAGCTATGAAAACATTGAATATTTTTCTTTGAAACACTGATATAACCTTTTTTTTAATTGAAAACTTTACTGATAGATATTACTACCAATTGATTGAGAAGAATAATATGTTTTCGGAATAATGAATGCTGCATGACTAAGCACATAGGAAGTCCGTATTGAGATGTAAATGAACATGTTGATTGTCAGATAAATTTCATGATTCACCAAATAAAGTCAAGTGTAACATGAGATACATTGGCGGTACGAAGTTCGCTGGGTAAGCTAATTGTAAATTAAGCTTTATTATTAATAGACAACGCTGAAAAAGACAGGCTCAATCACCAGGAATACTATAAATCCATGAGGGACCAGTAAGCCATTAATTTTGAGTAGTTCAATTACTTCCATTATGGACACTGGATACATTATGGACAATCAATATGTAGAAAAATTTATTAGCTACCGTACAGAATAAGAAATTTTTGATTGCAGTGACCCCGACTACTGTATTATGAATAACCATTCGGATCAAATATAAGGAATTACTCGCATCTCTCATCAACTCGTAATTTTTATTCACAAAATATTAACAAAAATATATATATTAAGTTATATTTAATAAACTCACGGCTAGTACTTAAGTTTGTCTTTTTCTGGCCATGCTACAAATAAATGTAGGTATATGTTTGACATTTTGTTTCTGTAATCTTGTTGTCTATTAAGAAAGTTTTCAATGTGATTTTTGATTGCAATAAAATTTGAATTTGGAAAAAGAATTATCATCAAACTCCTAACCAAAGAGAACCTTTGTGCTCTGTTCTAATCGGAGTGTATGAGACTCCATTTACAGCTGATAGAAGGCGCAAACCAAACTGGCCAAGCATACAACGATGGAACAAACACGTGCTAAGCTCGCGCTCTCAATCAACGCAAAATCAATTCGATCAGCTAATTGATGAAATTGTTTTAAGCTTTCCAATGATTACAACATATGTTAGAATATCATGTTTCAATTATTTCAGTTCCATATGGAGTTCACCTTACCATAAGCTTACTTAATAGGATCCTTTTTCATCCTTTGAAATCCTTATTAGAGGCAAAATATCTCAAAATTCGTTCTTAGTGCGCATCTAGCATGTTTGAAGAATATTTGTGCAAAGTTTTAAGTCTGTAGGCCAATTAGTTGAACTGTAGTGTGATTTTACATCAAAATTTTCGAAAAATGCCCTCTCCTGAACCCCCCTGTGCTCCTGATTGGAATTTTTCTGCATAGATCTGATTTTTTTCGTACCTGAACAAAAAAGTTCCTCATGACTTTGCTGTGTAATGAACGGTTAAAAAGTGAAAATTTGGGGGGGCCTAGCTCCCTCAGGGGGGGGGGCAGATTTCTGAAAATCCTTTCGTAGTGGATGTTTTGAGGCTACAATAAACAATTGTGAGAAATTTCATGTTTTTAGGCTTAGTAGTTTGGGCTGTGGTGTGATTTCAGTTTGTCGGGGCTTAGCCTTTTAGATATAGGTAGAAGAAGAAGAAGAAGAAGAAGAAGAAAAAAAAAGAAGAAGAAGAAGAAGAAGATAGATTATTATGTTGCTTTGGCCTGTGATCTGTATAAATGTCCTGTAACAACTAAAGGTGCGTTCACACATGCCGAACCGAACCTCGAACCGCGCAGCAAACCGTGCATTCCTCCGAACATCTTGCCTTTCAACGAACATGAGCATATGTTTCATAATGTTAAAAACCAGCTGTTAATCATTCGCCGTACCACACTCAGAACCATTCGCCGTGCCGCTTGCCTCTGTTCTACTGCTCGCAT